>NW_025862651.1:6966-21888 GCF_002878395.1 Capsicum annuum
ATTCACATAGGCATTTTGTCAAAAAACTAGGATGCCTAATTTTTGTACATGAGAATGAGCAATATATGAATGTCATGACTACCACATTCAACATCACAATTCAAAGATTTAACATGAGGGTTACATGAATCAACACACATTATATTTTATTTACATGAAACTCAAATCTTATTGGCTTGAAACCCACATGTCATGACTACCACATTCAACATCACAATTCAAAGATTTAACATGAGGGTTACATGAATCAACACACATTATATTTTATTTACATGAAACTCAAATCTTATTGGCTTGAAACCCACACAACAACACATACATAGACACAGTTTCATTCAAGAATGCAAATCATAATCTAAGTTTTGAGAAAAAAAGGATTCTTGAAATCCAAGGGTGGAAGGAACCCAAGGATGAACACCTAACATACCTCGGTTGTTAAATTCGTGAGAGTTGTTGGCGATTTCTTGAAGCTTAGACTCGAAATTAATGAACCTAGGGTTTTGTTCTTGAGAGAATTTGTGAAAAAGATGAGTGATTGTGCTAGTTGGGGCTTTAATCCCGTGTTATGGACCTATTGGGTAAATGAAAAATAACCTATTTGCCCTTAAAAATGCGAAATAAAACGACAGAAAATACATGGACCGGACTGGATAGGGCATCGTCCGGAGTGTTTGGTGATTTTTTAAAGCTTAGACTTGGAATTGATGAACCTAGGGTTTTGTTCTTGAGAGAATTTGTGAAAAATATGAGTGATTGTTCTATTTGGGGCCTTAATCCTATGTTATGGACCTCTTGGGTAAAGGAAAAATGTCCCATTTGCCCTTAAAAATGCGAAACCAAACTGCAGAAAATACACAGAACGGACTAGCTAGGGCGCCGTAGGATCCGGAGCACCGCTCTTGGCAGGGTGCCATGGGCTCCCCCCAGCACTAGACTGGGAAGGGCACTGTAGGCTAATCACCCCGAGCCTCTGCTTTGGTGTTTCAAACATCTCCTTACTCTTGTCCAAAAATTCTGGAACTCTCTCGAGATGCACTATTGACTCTCTCGATCATGAATCAACTTAAAACTAACTTTTCATTGTCGGGAAGGTCGAGAATAAATTTATCAAAGTTTGAGGGCTTTAGAAATAACTAAGTCCTAATACTTAGTAAAATATTCTAAGTCCTGGACCCCTTTCTACATGCAAGAATAAGCTGAAACAAACCTAGAATCTTACGGGGTCTTACATCCAGGTAACGAATATTGGTATGCGAGAGTAATGAAATACTTAATTGGAATGAAAAATTATGGTTTATTCTATAAAAATATCTTGTTGTACTTAAAAGCTTTTGTGATGCAGATTGGAACACTTTATCAGTTGATTCCTTGCCTACAACTGGTTACATTTTTACTTTGGGTGGTGATGCTATTTGTTAGAAATCTAAAAAGCAAACTATTATTACAAACTCTACCATGGAGGCTGAACTAATTGCTTTAGTTTCAGCTAGTAAGAAAGCAAATTGGTTGAGAGATTTGTCATTTCAAATACATTATTTTGAAAACTAATTCTTCCTATTTTAATTTATTATGATAGCACCGCTGCAATTGGTAGAGTTCAAAACTGTTATTATAATGGTAAATCTAGACCTACAAGGAGAAAACACAGTAATGTGAGATCATATTTGAAAATAGTACCCTTAACATTGATTATGTCAAAGTTCGTGATAATCTTGCAAATCTATTGACTAAGGCCTTAGAAAGAGAAAAGGTCTAGAGCATATAGAGAGGGATGAGATTGAAGCATATTGAATCTTGCAGATCCATTGACTAAGGCTCCGGAGCACCGCTTTGGGCAGGGTGCCGCGGGCTCCATCGTGGGCTCCCCCAGCATCGGACTAGGTAAGGCGCCGCAGGATAATCACCCTGAGCCTCTATTTTGGTGTTTCAAACACTCCCTTACGCTTGACAAAAAATTTTGAAACTAACCCACGATGTACTATTGACTCCCCCGATCATGAATCAACTTAAAAACTAACTTTCCGATATCGAAAAGGTCAAGAATAAATTCATCAAAGTTTGAGGAATTTAGAAATGACTTAGTCCTAACACTTAGTAAAATATTCTAAGTCTATGACCCCTTTATACATGTAAGAGTGAGGTGAAATGAACCTAGAATCTTATGGGGTCTTACAATATCTTCCCCTTGGGAGCATTCATCGTCGAATGAGACTGATTAAGTTGAGAGATACTAAGGTTCTAGGAATATACTGATGTGCATAGTTGAAACATGATTGAATCTTAAGACATGGCACATGACTGAACTGATTTATGAATGCATGAATGATTGTAATGCCCCGTAACTTTCTTGACTTAATATCTCGCCTGGTAGCATGCCTAAAGAGCTAATTATCTGAAATTTTCTAAGTGTTGTAATGACTTAGCCTTATTTTAAGCTCATAAACTTAAATAATTTCTAGATCGATCGTTTTGACTTCTAGACGTGGTTTTTTTTAAGTTGATTCATGTTCAGGAGTGTAAGGGGGTTGTCCCAGAAAAGTTTTAAATTTTTTGAACAATGTTTGAGATGATTTTGGTTGAGCAAGATAATGGGTGTTTATCGCGTTGGCCAAAATAGTGGCTTGATACGATATTGAGGCATCGCATCGGTAATCGCGTCAACCAAACTAGTGTCTTAATGCAATATCGATGCGTCATGTCGCAAATTACGTCGGGTACCTAGTTCACGATTATAGATTTTTGGTTTCAGGGGAGGGCATATCAGTCTTTTTCCTCATCATATCCCAGCCACAACATGAAATTAAAATGACTTTAGGGCATATTATGCCCAAAACCACTCAAAATCCTTTAATACAAACCCTAACTTCTCTACCATAGATCAATAATTCATCTTCTAAGTCAAGATCTTCAAGAAAGGAGTCAAGGCTAGGGTTTCTTTCTTTGAATTAAAGAACCTAAGGTATGTGGGACTACTCTAAAAATCTTGGGCAAAAGTTTAAATGTTTTATCAAGTTTAAAGATCCCCAATTATGTTTTATAATAAAGTATTCAATATTATTTTTGAAAAGCATGCATCATTGGATTGTTTTGATGTAAGTATATGTTGTTTTGAATCGTTTTTCATGGATATTGAATTATAACTATATCTATATGTTTTCGTGTGTTTTGTAAGGTTGATTGAGAGCATGAGTATGAATTCCCACTCTTGTTGCGAATTAAAATTTATACTTTCTTTGTGAATAATTTGGAATGCATTTCTTAAGAGTTGAAAGTGATCTTCTCAATATTATGGTGCTTGACACATTTTATATATAATAAAAGGGAGTTTTTTGTTATAACCACATTTTGTTTTAAAGGAAAAGAATTGTATGTGATTGAATAAATTGACATAACCACCGCATGTATTTAAGTCTTGTAAAAAAGGTTGTTTGCATAAGTTTTTTTCTTGAGATTTCAAAGTGATGACTCCATGGTGATGTTATGAACCTTGGGTGGTCATGTGCATGTTTTTAATATGATGGGTTGTGAATTTGACATGATATGGACTTGCAAGTTAGGGTATAACGATACCCAGTGATAGTAAGCCCTAAATAGAACAAGTGATGAATGTTTTGAAAGTATGAAGAATGGTTTTAAGAAATTAAAATTGGGCCTAAACAGAGGTAGATAGTTACCCAAAGAAAGTATTTGAGTGTAAGGGCTAATAGTTGGAAACCGAGTTTGCCGATTTAGGTGATATGATTGGCTAATGCCAATGTATACTTGTCCTTGAGACACTGGTATACTAGAATAGAAATTAAGACTTTAATCCTTGCGACATACTTGGATTGAGGTCTTAGACTCCAAGTTAAGGCGGATTCCATATAGCCCGTTGGATTGTAGAAATGTAGGGTATACCATCTATCTCAGGATTAAGATAAAGTGTGAGTCATTCTTTCAAGGGAAGCCTTTGAAGATTTTAATAATGCCCATTTGTTTTACATAAACTACGTGTAATGTCTTGATAAATGCTCTTATTTATTTTTTATATAAACAAGTTATTCTGAGTTGTTTCACATACCAGTACATATGTATTTGACCCCTTATATTTTAGGATCCGAGGCACAGTCCCGTGGTCCCGTCCAACAGTAGACTGGTGCGTGTCAGAGATTGCAGTTGGTGAGCCTTCTCTATTCCAGAAGGCTTAATTTCCAGATTTCTATTATTTCTTCTTTTTATGGTCTACTGGGGGCCTTGTCCTAGTTTTAGATATGATGTTGGTTTCTGTGTATTAGAGATTTCGCATACGGTTGGTAGATGTTGTCAGAAGTTATCAATTCTATGTTGAATACACCCCTTTGAATTAAATTATTTGACCATGATTCCATATCGATGTGTATTTTTGTATTGTCTTTTATGGCATGTGAACATATGTATAATGTCCTAAAAGTGAAGGGCGCTCGGGCCTTCATGGTCAGGATGTCCGTCGTGGCCAGGGTCTCAGCTCAGGTCGTGACAAACTTGGTATCAGAGCATGGTTCATAGTCCCAGGGTGTCTACAAAATTACATCACGTAGAGTCCTATTTATGGATGTGTATTGCGCCACACTTATAATCAGGGGGTTGCAAGGCGTTTAGGAATGTCTCCCTTCTTTCATGATTTAGTTCGTGCTATGGAGTTTATATGTCTCCAATTAATGATTTCTTGTGTAATAGAAAGTCAACATGCCTCACCTAGAATAAATTTACAAAATGGTAAGGCTGAGGATGTCCGTCCCACTCATGGGATGCAGACCCGAAATAGAGCTCGAACCCCAGAGTTTATCCCTACTCTGGGAGTTCCTCCAGTTCTGAACAGTCCACCTCGGGCTCCAAGGACCTATGTTAACCACCCCCAACACTCTTAGAGGGATATTTCAAACGTCGAGTTCAGACAGTTTATACACATAAATGCACAGCTGGTATCCTCTTAGACCCGTCGGTCTAAGGATGTGTGTTCTATATTGGGATCATCTGAAATTACCTAGTTTGGTTAATTTAGTATATTAAACCCACATATGTTCACTGGCATGAAAGTTGAGGAGGACCCTCAAGGGTTCATTAATGAGTTGGAGAAGATTTTCAGAGTCATGTACGTGAATGAGGTGGAAGGTGTAGAGTTGGAAGTGCATCAACTAAAGGATATGGAAAATCAATGGTATAATGTGTGGGAGGAATTGAAGGGCAATGATTCTGAGCCTTCTATACGGGGTGATTTTGTGGAGGCTTTTCTGGACTGATTCTTTCCCTAGGAGTTGAGGAAATCCAAAGCTGAAGAGTTTATGAATTTAAAACAAGGGAAGATGAGCATTAAGGAGTACATATTGAAGTTCAATCAGTTATCTCGCTATGCCCTAAATTGGTAAGTTACATGAGAGCCCGTATGAGGAAGTTTGCATCCGATCTCTCTAATGACTTAGTGTTAGAAGGCAATAGGGCGATGCTGAACAAAGATATGGATTTTTGTAGATTATCCATTTATATACAACAGGTTGAGGAGAAGAAGAAGAGGGTTTCTGAAGAAAGGGAGAAAGACAGGCAAGCTAAAAGGGCCATATCTGTGGACCAGAATAGCAGTCAACAATAGGGTGGTAATTGGGGAAATAGATAAACTAAAAAGAAGTTTTAGAGTAATGTTTAGTCTTTGAATAGCGCCCCAGCACCTAGACCTCTTGTTGATCGAAGATTTCAAAATTTTCAGCCTAATAGTGGGCCCGACATATAGGGTGCTCTGTTACAAGGGAGTATAGCTCCAACTTTTAAGCCGTATCCTCATTTCAAAAATTACAGGAAGAACTTTCCAGGAAGGTTTATCTATGGTGAGCGTGTGTGTTATAATTATGGTCAGTTAGGTCATTTCAAGAAGGATTGTCCCACTGTTAGAGGAAATGTGGGGGCGCTAGATTCCAAGCTAACTCCACGGCCCCAGCACCACCACCACCACCACCTAAGGGTGATACTCCATCTACCGGGAGTGGTCACAATCGGTTATATGCTTTGTGTAATCGCCAGGGTGTAGAGGCTTCACCAGATGTGGTCACAGGTATGTTATAGATTTTTTCCCGCGATGCATATTTATTACTTGATCCCGGATCTACCTTGTATTACGTGACCCCTTATCTGGTTGCTGGTTTTGGTTTTGAACCTTAAGATATTCCTGAAACTTTCTCTGTTTCCACTTATGTTGGTGACTTTTTTATAGCTAGGAGAGTGTACAAAAACTTTGTTGTGTCTGTCTATAATCATGATTCTATGGTAGACCTTGTAGAGCTTGATATGATTTACTTTGATGCCATCTTGGGAATGGATTGGCTCCATTCGTACTATGCCATACTAGATTGTAGAACCTAAAAATTCACTTTATCTTTTCTGAATGAACTAATAATAGAGTGGGATTGTCATTCTCAGAGCCTGCAAACTCATATCTAAGGGTTTTTTGTATTATCTAATTATGGTAAAAGTTTCCAATACTGAAAGTCCTACTCTCCAGTCTGTCCCCGTAGTAAATGGATTTCTGAAAGTCTTTCCAGATGATCTTCCAGGGATACCGCCAAATAGGGAGATAAATTTTAGTATTGACTTGTTGCGGACACTTGCCCTATTTCTATCTCGCCATACAGAATGGCTCCCATAAAATTGAAAGAGTTGAAAGAACAGTTAAAAGATCTTCTTTACAAGGGCTTTATTTGTCCTAATATTTCTTTTTGGGGTACACCTGTACTCTTCGTGCGTAAGAAAGACGGTTCCCTCTATATGTACATAGACTACCATCAGCTGAATAAGGTTACTATTAAGAACAAATACCCTCTTCCTAGAATTGATGATCTCTTTGACCAATTTCTAAGTGCTAAGTGTTTCTCAAATCCAGACCTCCGTTCAGGGTATCATCAGTTGAAGATTGGGAGGCTGATGTTTCCAAAACAGGTTCCGAAACTCGATATTGCAATTATGAGTTCTTAGTTATGTCTTTCAGATTGACTAATATCCCTGCTGCTTTCATGGACCTTATGAATAGGGTGTTCCGCCAGTTTCTTGAACTATTAGTTATAGTCTTTATTGACAACATTTTATTTTACTCTAAGCATGAGGAGGATTATGCCAGCCACCTCCGAATCATCCTTCAAACCTTCAAGGACCATAAATTATATGCAAAATTCGATTAGTGCTATTGCCTTCTTGGGGCATATTGTGTCTAGTGAAGGAATTAAGGTCGATCCCCAAAAGATTGAGGTAGTGAGAAAGTGGCCTAGACCTACGACTTCAACTGATATCCGAAGCTTCTTAGGTTTGGTAGGATATTATCGATGATTCATAGAAAGTTTCTCTTCCATAACTGCTCTGCTTACCAGGTTGACACAAAAAAGGTGAAATTCGTGTGGTCTGACTCATGTGAGAATAGCTTTGAGAAATTGAAAGACAAGTTGACTACTGCACCAATTTTGACTCTTCCTGAGGGTACAGAGGGTTTTGTTGTATTCTGTGATGCATCCCGGGTGGGACTTTGGTGTGTGCTTATGCAGCATGGTAAAGTTTTGGCTTATGCATCAAGGCAGTTAAAGGTGCACGAAAAAAATTATCTCGCTCATGACTTAGAGTTAGCGGCTATGGTTTTTGCACTTAAAATATGGCGGCACTATCTTTGTGGGGTACATGTTGATATATTTACTGACCACAAAAGTTTATAGTATGTTTTCTCGTAGAAAGAACTGAATCTAAGACAGAGGCGGTGGTTGGAACTATTGAAGGATTATGACATAAGTCTACACTATCATTCGGGCAAAGCAAATGAGGTGGCTTATACCCGCAATAGATTATCTATGGGCATTCTTTCTCATGTTGAGGAAGGAAAAAGGGAGATGGTGAAGGATATTCACCGACTTACAAATCTAGGGGTTTGACTTCTAGATTCTGAAGATGGATGAGTAATTTTTCATGAGATATCTACATCTTCCCTATGTGCTGAAGTTAAGGAGAAACAGGCTGAAGACCCCATCCTGATGCAGATTAAAATGATGTCGGTCAATAGAAGGTAATGGTGTTTAAAATTGGTGGTGATGGTGTTTTGAGATATCAAGGTAGGCTGTGTGTGCCGAATATGGATAGGCTGTGAGAGAGGATTCTTGATGAAGCTCGCACTTCGAGGTATGTTGTTCACCCATGCTCTACTGAAATGTATCATAACCTTAAGGCAATATATTGGTGGAATAATATGAAACGCGATGTTGCTGATTTTGTTTTCAAGTGTTTGAATTGTCAACAAGTCAAAGTGGAACACTTGATGCTAGGTAGTACTTTTCAAGAGATAGCCTTGCCTATGTGGAAGTGAGAGATGGTCAATATGGATTTCATCACCGGGCTTCCGAGTTTTCGAAACCAGTATAATTCCATTTGGGTGATTGTAGACTGGATGACCAAGTCTGCTCACTTTCTGCCTGTGAGGACTAACTATTAGGGAGATGATTATGCCAAGATGTACATTGAGGAAATAGTTTGCTTGCATGGGGCACCGGTATCCATTATATCCGATCGAGGTACGTAATTACTTTGGCAGTTTTTGCTATCTTTTTAGAGGGGTTTAGGTACCCAAGTGAACCAGAGGGCCTGTGTAATTGACTTCAAAGGTAGTTGGGTAGATTATTTACCATTGATAGAGTTCGCCTACAATAATAGCTACTATGCTAGATTTGGATAGTTCCTTTTAAAGTACTTTATGGGAGGAGAGGTAGATCACCAATTATGCAGTATAAAGTAGGTGAAACCCGATTGTTCGGGCCTGACCTTGCTTATCAGGAAATAGAGAAGGTAAAATTCATTAGAGAGAGACTTAAGACAACTCAGAGCCGTCAAAAATCCTATGCCGGTGTTAGGACAACGAAGTTAGAATTTGAGGTTGGTGATTGGGTGTTTCTCAAAGTCTCCCCTATGAAGGAAGTCATGCAATTTGGAAGAAAAATGAAATCTTAGTCCTTGTTACATAAGACCATATCATAATTTGAAGTGGATTAGTGGGGTTGCCTCTAAGTTAGAATTTCCCGCAATCCTGGTTTCTGTTCATCCAGTGTTCCATGTGTCCATGTTGAAGAAGTGCATTGGATATCACTCCCTAGTGTTACCTGTGGAAGAGATCAGTGTGAAAGAATCTTTGTTGTATGAAAATTTTCTAAGTGTTGTAATGACTTAGCCTTATTTTAAGCTCTTAAACTTTAATGATTTCTAGATCGATCATTTTTACTTCGAGGCATTGTTTTTTTAAGTTGATTCATGTTCAGGAGTGTAAGAGGGTTGTACTAACAAAGTTCTAGATTTTTCGGATAATGTTTGAGATGAGTTTGGTTGAGTAAGACAGTGGCTCAATGCGATATCAATGTTTTGCATTGGTAATCGTGTTGGCCAAAATAGTGGTTCAATGTGATATTGACGTGTTGTGTCGGAAATCACATCAGCCAAACTAGTGTCTCGATGCGATCTCGACGCATTGCATCGCAAATTGCGTCGGGTGCCCAGTTTGCGACTATAGATTTTTGGTTTCGGGGGAGGAAATATCATTCTTTTCCTTTGTCATATCCCAACCTTAACACGAAATTAAAATGTCTTTAGGGCATATTATGTCCAAAACCACTCAAAATCTTCAATACAAACCCTAACTTCTCTACCATAGATCGAGAATTCATCTTCTAAGTCAAGATCTTCAAGAAAGGAGTCAAGGCTAAGGTTTCTTTCTTTGAATTAAAGAACCTAAGGTATGTGGGACTACTCTAAAAATCTTGGGCAAAAGTTTAAATGTTTTATCAAGTTTAAAGATCCCCAATTATATTTTATAATAAAGTATTCAGTATTGTTTTCAAAAAGTATGCATAATGGGATTGTTTTGATGAAATTATAAGTTATTTTGAATTGTTTTTCATGGAAATTGAATTATAACTATATATATATATATATATATATAGTTATATATTGATGAAATTTTCGTATGTTTTGTAAGGTTGATTGAGAGCATGAGTATGAATTCCCTCTCTTGTTGCGAGTTAAAGTTTGTACTTTCTTTGTGAATGATTTGGAATGCATGCCTTAAGATTTGAAAGTACTCTTCTCAATATTATAGTGTTTGGTATGGTTTATATATGATGAGAGAGATTTTCTTGTTATAACATCATTCTTGTTTTAAAGGAAAACAATTGTATGCGATTGAATAAATTGACATGACCACCGCATTTTTTAAGTCTTGCAAAAGAGGTTGTTTGCATAAGTTTTATTCTTGAGATTTCAAAGTGATGACTCCATTGTGATATTATGAACCTTTGGTGGTCATGTGCATGTTTTGAATATGATGTGATGTGAATTTGACATGATATGGACTTCCAAGTTAGGGTATGACGATACTTGGTGATATTATGCCCTTAATAGAACAAGTGATGAATGTTTTTAAAGTATGAAGAATGGTTAAAAAACAAAAATTAAGCCTAAAGAGAGGTAGATGGCTACTAAAAGAAAGAATTTAAGTGTAAGGGCTCATTGCTGGAAATCAAGTTCGTAGATTTGGGTGATATGATTGGCTAATGCAAATGTATTCTTGTCCTTGAGACAATGGTATACTAGAATAGAAATTAGGACTCCAACCCTTGCGGAATACTTGGATTAGGGGCTTGGACACCGATTTAAGGGTGGATTCCATATAGCCCGTGAAATTGTAAAAATGTAGGGTGTACCATCAATCTTAAGATTAAGATAAAGTGTGAGACATGATTTCAAGGGAAGCCTTTGAAAATTTTAAATAATGCCCATGTGTTTTACGTAAACTACGTGTAATTTCTTGATAAATGCTCTCAATTACTTTTTATATAAACAAGTTATTTTGAGTTGTTTCACATACCAGTACATATGTATTGACCCTCTATATCTCAGGATCCGAGGCACAATCCCATGGTCCCGTCCAACAGTAGACCAGTGCGTGTCACAGATTGCAGTTATTGAGCCTTCTCTATTTTGGATGCCTGATTTCCAGATTTTTATTGTTTCTTCTGTTTATGGTCTACTGGGGGCCTTGTCCGAATTTTAGATATGATGTTGGTTTTTGTGTATTAGAGATTGCGAAGACAGTTGTTAGATGTTGTTAGAAGTTATGAATTCTATGTTGAATACACCCTTTTGAATTAAATTTTTTGACTGTGATTTCGTATCGATGTGTATTTTAGTATTGTGTTTTATGGCGTGTGAACATGTGTATAATGTATGGAAAGTAAAGGGCGCTCGAGCCTTAATGGTCCAGATGCCCGTCGCAGCCATGGTCTCGGCTCGGGTTGTGACAATAATATGCAGGTAGAACTAAGCATGGAACACAGTAAATTTATGGAATACTACTACCTTAGGCTTAGTCTGAGTTTTCGAAAAAGAGATGAAGGTACTTGGTTCACATGTCTGCTTCTGCTTCCCAAGTGGCTCCCTCAATGGACTGGTTTTGCCAAAGAACTTTGACCAAGGGAACATTTTTTTTACTTAGTCTGCGAGTCTGATAATCGAGGATTTTGACTGGGACTTCTTTGTAAGAGAGACTACTCTGAACATCTACACTCTCTATGGGGACTACAACTGCTGGGTCACCTTTTCCCTTATTTAGCAAGGAGACATGAAACACTGGGTGCACAGATACTATATTTGCAGGCAACTCAAGATCATAGCTACCTTTTATAAATGACTCAGAATCCTATAAGGACCAACATATCAGGGACTAAGCTTCCCCTTTTTACCAAACCTCTTTACTCCCTTCATGGGAGAGATTTTCAAATACACAAAGTCGCCAATCTCAAATTCAAGATCTTTCCTTCTTACATCTGAATACGATCTGCTGGCTTTAGTCTGTCTTAAGCGTCTCTCTAATTAACTGTACTTTCTCTAAAGCATCAAACACCAAGTCAGAACCCACCCCCGCAGCCTCACCTTCTTCAAACCAACCAAGCGGAGATCTACACCTCCTTCCATAAAGAGCCTCAAATGGAACTATCATAATACTGGAATAATAGTTGTTATAATACGTGAACTCAATCAAAGGTAAGTAATCATACCATCCACCCTTAAAATCAAGAACACATGCTCTCAACATATCCTTTAAATCAAGAACGTGAAAGGTAAGTGGTCCTTTCTGTTTGAGGGTGGGAGGTGGACTCGGGTACCAAGACCCTTTCGGAAGGCTTTCCAAAAGTAAGAGGTAAACTATATACCTCTATTATAATTAATGGACAACAAGACATCTTGCAACCTAACCAACTCTCTGATATAGATCCTAGAATAGTCCTTGGCAGAATAAGAAGTATGGACTGGTAAGAAGTTGGTGGACTTTATTATCCTGTCTACAATAACCCAAATTGAATCGTGCAAATGACGAGTTTGAGGAAAACCTATCACGAAGCCCATGTTCACTTCTTCCCACTTCCATGTGGGAATACAAAACTCCTACATGGAACCACTAGACTTTTGGTGCTCAATCTTTACCTGCTAATAAGTAGAGCACTTAGCCACAAACCATGCAATGTCCCTCTTCATCCCACTCCACTAATAGACTTCCCGTAAGTCACGGTACATCTTAGTGGCACCTGTATGAATAGAGTAACGAGCACCATGTACTTCAGTAAGAATTCACTGTCTCACATCATCTACACATGTCACACATAGCCTACCCTGGAAATGCAACACACTATCTCCCCCTTGGAAAAAAAACCTTTACTTTCTGATCTCTGACTAACTCTTTCAGTTTAATTAAGCTGGAATCTCTGTCTTGCTTTTCTTTCACTTTGGAAATTAAAGAAGATTCTGAACTATTCTACACCCAAACACTACCCTCAGTTGAATCAACCAAATGGACACCTAGTTTGGAAAGCTAATGAACTTCCTGAACTAAAATATTCTTACCATTATCAATGTGAGCAACTCTACCCATGGAAAACCTACTGAGGGCATCTGCCACTACATTGGCCAGCCCAGATGATACAAAACACTCATTTCAACAACTCTAACCACCTTCTCTGACACAAGTTTAGTTCTTTTTGCAAAAATACATATTACGGGCTTTTGTGGTATGTGAATACATCAACATTCACCCCGTACAAATAGTGCCTCCAAATCTTTAAGGCAAACAAAACCGCTGCTAGTTAAAGATCATGGATGATATAATTCTTTTAATGGGACTTAAGATGTCTAGAGGCATAGGCTATGACCTTACCCTTCTACATCAAAACACACTCCAAGCCAATACAACAATTCCATCTGAACCATCGGGGAAAGTCAAAACTAGGGCTTTAGTAAGTCGAGTCTTCAAATCCTAAAAATATTCTAACAAGAATCTAACCACTGAAACTTGACTTTCTTCTGAGTCAATCTGGACATGGGGGATGCAATAAATGAAAATCTCTCAACAAACCATCGATAATAGCCAGCCAACCCCAAGAAACTCCTGATTTTTTATGGAGAGATGAGTCTGGCCCAGTTTCCCACTACTTCAGTCTTTTAAGGATCAACTCTAATGCCATCACCAAAAAATATATGACCAAGGAAAGCTACTGAAGTTAGACAAAATTTGTATTTACTGAATTTGGCGAACAACTAATGGGATATGAGAGTCTATAATACTATTTTGAGATGATCTGCGTGATTATTTTAATTGCGGGTGTAAACAAGAATGTCATCAATGAAGACTATGATGAACCTGTCCAAGTACTTATGGAACACACGGTTCATCAAGTCCATGAAAGATTTTGAGGCATTAGTATGACCAAATGACATGACTATAAATTCGAAGTGACAATATCGAGTTCTGAAAGTAGTTTTTAGAATGTCACATTCTCTGTATCTGAGTTGATGATAGCTGGGTCTGAGGTTTATCTTAGAAAATAACTGGCACCCTGAAGTTGGTCAAATAATTCATTGATTCTAGTAAGTGGGTATTTATTCTTGATGGTGACTTTGTTCAACTGATGGTAGTCTATACACATTCTAAGAGAACCGTCTTTCTTTCGCACGAATAGAACTGGTGCACCCCAAGGAGATACGCGGGGCCTGATGAACCCTTTGTCTAAGAGGTATTTCAACTATTCTTTCAACTCTTTAAGTTTAGCTGGAGCCATTTTGTATGGCAGAATAGAGATGGGATGAGTATCAGGAAGAAGGTCTATTCCAAAGTTGATTTCCCTTTCAGGAGGAACTCTGAGAAGGTCTTCAGGGAACATATTTTGAAATTCCCTCACTACTAAAACTGAATCAAGATTAGGATTCTTGGAATTGGAGTCTTTAACTCAAACAAGATGGTAAACACACCCCTTGGATATTATTTTTCTCTCTCTAAGGTATGAAACAAGTTGAACCCTAAGTGCTGAAGTACTACCCTTTCATTCTAGGATTGGTTCATTTAGGAACTTAAAATAGACAATTCTGCTCCTACAATCAACTGAAGGATAGCATGAATAGAGCCAATCCAGGCAAGAATGACATCAAAACCCATCATCTCTAACTCTACAAGGTCTGATAAAGTAACTTTCTGAGACACCATAATCAGACAGTTCCTGTATACCCACTGGGCTATGATAGACTTACCCACTAGGGTAGTGACCGAGAAAATCTCTCTATTAGGATTTTGGGATTGACTCCAAAGTTGAAGGCTATGTAAGGAGTTACAAAAGAAAGAGAATCTCCAGGATCTAACAAAGCATAAATATGTAAATAAAAGACTTGCAATATACTAGTGAACACATCAGGAGAACTCTCCAGATCCTGTCGGGACTGATGTGCATAGAGCCTAATTGGGCGCTGCCCACTAGTGGCATTGGAAGCGGCACCCTACTGAGATGGGCGGCTGGACTGAACTGGGGGATGATTTTACTGATCCTGTGACCTCACCTGAGGATATTATCTGATCCT
>NW_025862651.1:24888-34111 GCF_002878395.1 Capsicum annuum
GAAAAACATGTCCAGATACGATTTGAATACTTTACTCATCAAGTCCATGAAAGCTGCTGGGACATTGGTTAGCCCGAAGGAGATGACTAAAAACTCAAAATGACCATAACGGATTCTGAAAGCTATCTCTGGAACATCACTTTCCTTTACTTTAAGCTGATGATAGCCGGATCTAAGGTCTATTTTTGAGAAATAACTTTCATCTTGGAGTTGATCAAATAAGTCATCAATTCTAGGAAGAGGATACTTGTTTTTTATTGTTACTTTATTCAGCTGACAATAGTCAATGCACATATACAAAGAACCATCTTTCTTTCACATTAATAGGACAGGAGCACCCCATGGAGAAATACTAGGCCTTATGAAACCCTTATCTAAAAGATCCTAGAGTTGCTCTTTCAAATCTTTAAGCTCGGCGGAATTCATACGATACGGAGGGACAAAAATAGGTTGAGTATCTGGGAGAAGGTCAATACCAAATTCTATTTCTCTATCGGGAGGTACCCCTAGTAAATCTTCAGAAAAAACATCAGAAAACTCATTGACTACACTGACTAACTGAACTATCAGAGTCTCAGACTTAGTGTCTTTAACTCAAAAAAGATGATAAGTACACCCTTTGGAAATCAACTTTCCATTTTTAAGATAAGATATGAAATGACTCTTGGGAGGCACTGAATTACCTGACCACTCAAAGACTAGATCATCTGGAAACTGAAACTTCACCACTCAGGTGCAATAATATATTAATGCATAACAGGAATGGAGCCAATCCATACTAAGAATAAGATCAAAGTCAACCATATCTAACTCTATTAAGTCCGCTAATGTGATTTTATAAAGGACAGTGATAGGACACTTTCTATAGATCTGTTTAGCAACAATTGACTCAGCCACTAGGTAGAAACCAAGAAAGGCTCAAGTATTTTTTTCAGAACTTATCTCAAAATTTACTGCAACTAATGAGGTCACATAAGAGAAACTTTACCCAGGGTCTAACAACACATAAAAATCAAGATGAAAGACATGAAGCATATCAGTAACAATATCTGGTGAATCCTCCTGCTCCTGACAGGATGGTAAATCATAAAACCGATTCTGGCATTGACCGCCACCAGTTCTGGATGATGCGCTTTGAGGAAGAACTGGGCGACCTAAAGGAGCTGATGCACTAGTAGCCTGAGTCTGGGGATGAACATCTCTGTTTCCCTGCTTAGCATTCGGATAATCTCTAATACCATGACCCAACTTACCATAACGAAAACAACCCTTTTGTCCAGCTAAACACTCACCAGGATGACTCTTACCTCACCTAGCACATGGAGGATAATTGGTCCTACCACCCACACTATTCTGGGATCTGGACATAGAAGACTTACCACACTGCTCATGTCTACCTCTGGGAGAGCACTAACTGAAGACAATGCTGGCATAGATGAACGTTTCTGAAACTGCAAACGATTTCCCCTATGAGACGGCTACTGGATTTGAACAACTAGGAAATTGGACCTCTTTGCGATGTGCCAATATTGCAGAGGTCCATTGGAATTGACGGTTTTCATTTTTCCCATCTCTGCGATGCGGTGAGTGCCTAGGTAGCACACTGTCAACTTAAAAACGCCATAACTTCTCAACCGGGTGTCGGATTTGGGCGAATTTGATATCGATGGAAAGCTTATTCAATTTTTCATGGAAAGTCTAAATCTGAAAAATACCACATGAAATAAAAAGGTATTCATTTTTGAAGCAAATCTTTAACATTCTAGGGATGAATTTAAGCTAGGAAAAAGTATGGGGTATTACAGTTATAATTTTCTTTTACTTTGATTTGGTTGTCGTTTGCTTATCTCATAATTAAAATCAATATGCACTATTTTCTTGGCCTTTATAAAGTGACGAGGATCTGTGTTATTTATAATATATGTTAACTGCTTTAAGAAAAAAAATTATCATAATATTAGTTTTGTTCTCTTATCATTTTGCTTTCTTTATAGCGTAATGGTACTTTAATCATTGCAGAATGATGGTATACGTCGATAAAAAACAAAAGTAACAAAAGTGAAATATGCTTTAAGAAACAGATTTGCAGGCCTTATCTTATGTCTTACATTATCTAAAGGAGTTAATTGTTCTCAAAATTTCTTTTATCAAAGTCGTTGAGCATGCATTTTACTATTTTTCAATTGCAATTGAATTTTAATTTTTATTTAGAAAAGAATACTAAGATAAGAGTCAAAATTTAATTTCTTCAACTTGGTTAATTCAACATAAAGTGCAAGTAAAGTAAATATTTTATTCTTACTTACATAAATGTGGGTCTCATAAATAATTGAACTATATAGATAATAAGTTCCTTTTAAAATAATATGATGTGGCTTTTTCTTCTTTTATAAACTGATTATTTATCTTGAAGGCTACATCCAACAAGTGCAAAACTATGTGCAGTGCAAAAATGGAATTATACCTTTTCCATAAGTATTTGGAGAGTTAAGAACTATGTAAAGAAATATTGGACATAATTTTTGAACAATATAAAATAAAAATATGATTATTAAATGACGGGAGCTAAGATGACTTTAAAAATAATGTTATAACTTTTCACATGTTGTACATTATGTGAGACAATACTAAGGAAATTAAATATTCTTATATAATTTGTTCAGATGACCTTCAAAGTTATTGTTTACTTGAATCTAATAAGGTAATAAAACACATAACAAAGTGTGAATAATAAGTTGTATTTGAAATTTTAATTTTGATTTATTCAAATTTAGAAACTAAAACATCTTTTACATTAAAATATTATAAACTATTAATTTATAAATTTAATAAAATTTTTAATGATTGCGCTTAGCGCAAACAAGTATTACGGCTGATGTATGGAAGTAAGCCATATTAAGCATCTTAAGTGCTTTAACTTATTTTGTTGGAATGTAGTCAATATGCCTTTAAGCGGCAGAATGTTTACTCATTTACATTGAAAGCACATATTGCCTTAACTCTATTGAGTTAATGGCAGGGGACGTGCATGCATTATTTCTCATATAATGCATTTAGAGTATTTGACTCTTGGTTATGGTGGCAGAATTTGGTCTCCATTTTTCTTGAAATTCATGTAACTTTCCACTCTTTATTCCTTCATTATCCTACTCTTTATGTGTTGTAACTCTTGTAATTTTTGTAACCTCTATTCTATTTATCTCTCCATTTATTCTTCATATTCATTGAATGGAAGATTTTTTTTACCTATAAATAAAGATGGTCTTGCTTATTTTTGAACACACAAGATAATATAGAGTTCACAAAAGATAGTATAAAAGAGAGTTCATTAGTTGAAGGGGGGTGTTCTTTTTGTGGAGCTTTGAACTCACCTCTTGTCCAGAGTTGTTGAGTTGTTCTTTGTGAGAAAGTTATTGTATCCTGGAGGGGACAAGTCAAGAAGATTACTGCTGGACCGGTGAAACAATTTTGCTATAGTGGGCTTGAATCTCCTTAAAGAGAGCGAAATATCCGCGCTTCAGCCAAAGAAGAAGCAGATAACTCTAGATTTTTCTTCGCTAGTAATTTTTCACTTGTAATACTTTTTATAATTTCACCAGCAAAAACTATTTTTTAAGGGGTACAGACAATCAGTTCATAAATTATTTCAATGCTTCAACACCTTCTCTCTAGCATTTGGCCTATCAACAAACCAAGAGAGAAGCTCTATTTTCTTTGGTGGTGTCAAATAGGAGGTGGATCAAGACATGTTAGAGTACCTGAGATTTGTGAAAGGATATCTACCAATTAGATATGTAGGGATGCCCTTGAGTATTAAAACACTAACTATAATTCAATGCATTGTCACGATCCAAGCCGGGGCCCTGGCCGTGACGACATCTTAAACCGCGAAGGCCTGAGAGCTTTCTTAACTTGTAATCATAATGCATAATTCATGAAATAATAAAATGTAGAAGTAACTAGAATCATGATCATCTTACTATTTCAATTAAACAATACGAACACAAACTCATAAGGACCCAAAACAATATAACACAAGTCTGCAAAATCTCTACTAACTGACAACAACATTTGTCAGACATCGGGACAAGGCCCCCGATTTGACTTTGAAATAAGGGAGGCTCACCAACTTCAAATGCCTGACGACAATCTACAACTTAGCGGGACCTCGGGACTGAGCCTCAGATCCTGAAATATAGGGGGTCAGTAAAAATGTATTGGTATGTAAAATAATCCAAAATAACATATTTTTATACAAGGTAGATGAGAGCATTTTATAATAACAACTAGTGTAATATAAGTAAAAATACATCGGCATATTTTAGTGAACTTAGAAATAATTTTTGAAAACCTTGACTCACGCTTTATTATTCTTCTAACTTAGATGGTACACCCTACAAATCTATAATTCCACAAGTTATATGAAATCCGCTCTTGAATCAGCGGCCAAAACGCCAATCTAAGTTTGCTGCAAGGATTGGAGTTCATAAAGACTGGTAATACCCTCCTATGTGAGTATACCGTAGGAATCTCCCATGTGAGATGTCGTAATTATCCTCCCATGTAGGATAACATATCATAAGTCCTGCATCGGCAAACCACGATTTCGGGCTAAGAGTTTTCTAAACTTAAGTCTTCTTCGGGTAACCAATTAGATCTCTTAAGCACAACTTAAGTTCTTTAAAATCAGGCTTCATACTTTTGAAACGTTCAATACTTATTTTGTTAAGGGCACGTTATCACCGGGTATCATCAGAACCAGTTCACTTATCATCATGTTAATGAATACCCAAAGTTTTTAAACGTCATGTGAGAGAGAGACATACTGTAAAGTATCATTTGAGTTTCACCAAAACACTCTCCACTCAATAGTACATTCATAAGGTGGCCATGTCATGTTTACATTACTCAAAATCCATGGAAATTGTTCATTTGAATCAATGAACGTTTACCATATGAAAACACCTTCTCAATATTTCATAAATAATATCAAATACATGATCATTAGAAAAGAATTCACCTTCTTGTTTCCTTTAAGAAAATTCATGCATTTAAACAACCCACAACACTCAAAAGCAAAGATATCATAATGGGAGAGGGAATTTTGTCATTCATGCTCTCAATCAAACTTTAAAATACAAACGAAAATTTGTATGCTTAGTTATAGTTAAATTTCATGAAAAATGGTTCAAGACAACATATATTTTCATTAAAACAATCTCATGATGCATACCTTTTCGAAACAATATAAAAATAAAACCTTCTTTGTGAACATAATTAGAGATTTTTAAGCTTGATAAGACATAAAATCTATACCCATGGAGTTTAGGGTAGTCCTACATACTTTAAGTTCTTAGCTTGAAGAATGAAACCCCAATCTTGACACTTTTCTTGAAAATCTTGTACTTAGGAGGATTGAATTCTTGATCCTTGGGGAAGAGGGGATGATGGTTTTGTTTGAGAGTAAATTTGAGAGAATGGGCAATTTCATACCCTAACTACGTTATTAATCATGATTAGATGAATAGTATTAATGGAAAATAACGTAATTGCCCCTCAGGCATTTAAACCCGTAATTGAATTACATTTTGGTGTCTCACCGCGATACGGTAGGTGCTCCATCTCTATAGGCATCATGACGCGGTCCTAGCGTGATGAGTTGATGGAATCGAAATGCAAATGCACCCTAATCCTTGTTCGAAAAATCCAAAACTTTCCTGAGACATGCCCTTTACACCCCTGGACATGAATTTACTCAAGAATCTACGTCTCGGATCGAAAAGACCAATTTAAAAATCATCAAAGTTAAGAGGCTTAAAATATAACTAAGTCTCCCAACACTTAGAAGAATTTTTAGGCTCTAAACCTCCTATGCATGCAATCAAGGGCTGAAACAAGTCAAGAATATTACGGGGTGTTACATGCATACCACTATTGTAGAAGATACTATAGAGAATAAATAGCTGGACTTCAAAACTCGTGTCTTATGATGGAAGAATCTATTTGATTAAGAGCATCCTATTTTAAGTACAAATATATTGGTCCTAAATTTTCACTCTTCCTAAGAAGGTTATTCAACTGGTAGAAAACATTTGTCGAAGATTTTTGTGGGATTATAAGTGGGGCCAAACTAAATAAAACTACGTTAATAATATAGGACAAGTTGCCTACCAAGGTTAGCAGAGGACAAAATATTCTTGACTTGGTGTGGAACAGAGCTGTAGTGTGCAAGATGCTTTGGAACTTGAGAAAAAAAAAGAACGAGTTATGGACTATGAGAAGATGGAATTTGGATAATTCAATCGATGCAATAACCTTTTAGATGCGGATCTAAGACAGTGTCTCACTAAAACACTCATAACTTTTGATACAAAACTCGAATTGGCGAATGGTAAGTTGAGCTGGAAAGAGGACTCAAATAGCTTCAATTTGATATATAATGGGACTTACAACTACTTATATTCTAGGAGTAATATACATTGGAAGTTGACCCAAGAAAAATCATCAACTAAAACTCAACCGATAAGAACGTGCTCAACTTAACTTTGAGCTAGGAGATTTTATGACGTATACTCATCTCCAAGGATGTTCTCACACTAAAACATTGTTATTCACACTTATTTCTAACTAGAAACCATTGGATTCGGGTCTACATACATCGGAAATATTGTTCAATTTTAGCCCAAAAAGTGGGGTTGTACACAATGCTTATGAATCAGTTGGGTCTTCAGTTGCAGGATGTAACACAAATATAATACTTTTCTAACAAGAAAATGTACAACCAGTTGTTAGGGCATTATCCAAAGGTAGAGTGGATGAAGCTGATGTGTAGTAACTATGGAGCACCACGATGGATGTTTATACTTTATTTGGAACTTCACGGTAGACTTTAAACAAAGAATCGTGTAGCTAACTGGAAGGGAGTGAATTATATGACATGCACCCTATGAAAACACCAACCAGAAAATATGGAGCATCTATTCTTCTCATGTCCAGTAGCTGGGGAAATTTGGGCTAAGATACTACAGTGATAAGGACTAAAGAGATCGCCTAGACCCTAGTATAAAGAAATGCAATGGCCGTTAAGAAAAGCGAGAGGCAATTCAGTTAAGGAACACATTTATAAAATGAGTCTAACAATGGAAATACATCTCATTTGACAGGAAAGAAACCCCCGACTATTCCAACAAAACATAAACTGCAATTAGACGTTGGGTTACAACTATAGTCCAAGAGGTCTACAGTATAGGGGCAAGACAAAGAAAAATTGGAAGATAGGTTGCATCATCTTGATAGATGCGTCGATTGATGAAGGCGATATACCATTTAGTTCTTAATTATATACTTGTGAAAATATTGCTAAGACTCCATTAATGGAGCTAAGAAGAGAAGAAGAAAGGAGTATTATAACTGCTTCAAAATCGTTTACAATGTGCCTTATATATAGGATGGAAATGATATGCAAAATATCTAATAACTAACTGATTCTAGAATATTCTAATGACAGCTCATTGAGCTAACTAAACAGCTTGGTGAGCTAACTACACTCACTAACTAACCAATTAATGGATGTAACAGTAACACCAATGTAACAGTGATGTGACAGTTACATCAATGTAACAGTGAACTAAAATGCAATCCAACACACACCCTCAAGCTGCAGGGTGCAGAATATTAAGAACACCAAGCTTTCTTAGAAGATGGGAGTGTTGACCTTGACTCAACCCTTTTGTAAGAAGATCGGCAACTTGTTGATGTGTGGGAACATACTCAGTTTTTAGTGTTCCTACCTTGATTTTATCTCGGATGAAATGACAGTCAATCTCTATGTGTTTAGTCCTTTCATGGAATTCAAGATTGGCAGCCAATTGAATGACTGATTTGCTATCACTCATAAGAAACACAGGTAGTTGTAATGAGACTCCTAGATCAGTAAATAAGCTAAGAATCCATATGACTTCAGCTGCAGCAGAAGATAGGCTCCTATACTCAGCCTCAGCTAAACTTCTATAAACTATTTGTTGTTTCTTAGATTTCCAAGACACCAAGGATTCTCCAAATTTGATAACATAGCCTGTGATTGATCTTCTATTTTTAGGACATGTAGCCCAGTATGAATCACACTAACAAATTAATGTGGATGAAGGTGCAGCATGCAACCAAATACCCTGAAGCACAGTACCTTTCAAATACCTGACCACTCTGGTAGCTGTATCCCAATGAGACTTCTTAGGAGATTGCATGAATTGACTAAGAGTCTGTACAACATAGGAAATGTCCGGTCTAGTAATAGTGGCATACAACAATTTTCCAACTAAATTTTTATAACCAGTTATATCATGTAAGACTTGATCACCAGTAAGGACATTTACCTTGTCATATTCAACTAAAGTCAATCTTAAGTTAGACTCCAAGGGAGTAAGTGTAGGCTTTTCACCACTGAGACCTGTGTCATTTATTAGCTCTAGAATATACTTTTTTTGGTTTAGAATAACACCAGCACTAGATCTCAATACTTCAATTCCCAAGAAGTATATAAGTTAACCTAGATCCTTCAACTTAAACTCTGATGTAAAGTCTGTTTACGTGTATCAATCAACTGATCATTGCTCCCAGTGATGAGTAAATCATGCACGTACATAAGCACAATCACTATCCCTTCATCTTTCTTAAGAGTAAATAATGAATAGTCATGAACACTTTGACAAAAACCAGCATCTCCAAGGGCAGAAGTCAGTTTGATGTTCCATTGTCTAGAAGCCTACTTTAAGCCATAAAGAGACTTAAGTAACTTGCAAACCTTTATCTCTCCTGGTTGACATGTATACCTCTTCATTTAGATCTCCCTACAGAAATGCATTATAGACATCTATTTGGAACATATTCCACCCTTTTCAAACAGCCAGAGCAATGACACATCTGACTGTCACTATTTTTGCAACAGGAAAGAAGGTATCATGATAATCCAAACCTTCTAGATAATAATATCCCTTTGCAACCAACCTTGCTTTGTATCTTTCTACCTTACCATTTGCTTGGTATTTGATTTTATAGAACCATTTCGACCCAACTGTATGTTTACCAGGTGGTAGATCAACTACTTCCCATGTGTTATTATCCTTAAGAGCCTTAATTTCTTGTTTCATAGCTATAACCCATTTATCATCCTTGGTTGCTTCTCTGAAGGTCTTAGGTTCCACAGGAGTGGTAATCTTGCTCATAT
>NW_025862652.1:0-2125 GCF_002878395.1 Capsicum annuum
CATCCTTTTAATGGATCTTCACTATATAGTTGTTTTAATTTATTTTTAATTATTTCTACTTTATCTATTGAAAATATGGTCATTTCTTCCTTATTTATAGAGAATATAATTAATTCTATCGTGTCTTTAGTAGTTTTTATATTTTCTAATTTTTGTGTAATTTTTTCACTTTCTTTTATCCAATCTGTTTTCTTTCTTATTTTATTAGTAACTCTTTTTGCTCTTACCTTTTGTTTGCAAGGTGTTGTAAACCACCAGTGTGTTTTAGTTATTATGTGTGGATATAGTTCATCTAAAAATGACATTCCTAAAAGCATATCTTTTGATGTTAGTTCGTAATTATAAATTTCTTCTATTATTAATATTTTATCCCATATTTATATTTTTACATTTCTAGATTTATATGTAATTAGACTCCCTTCATTATTAAATCTTTTAACTACTATTGGTGTTCTTAACTTATCCCATTTACTATCTGGTAAATAGTTATATCTACATAAATTGGCTTCTGCTCTTGTATCTATCATTGGCGTATCATATCTATTATAATATCTTTCTACTATTATCTTCATTAGTACATATATTTTCATATTAAAAATCTTTTTATTAACAGTTTTTCTTTGTTATGGGTTATAGTTAATTAAGTATGTCCTATATTGTATGGTTTTACCTGTTCTAACCATTTTGTTCCTAATATTATATCTGCTTTTTGGGTTTCTTCTTTTACTTCAAATTCAATTTTTATCTTTCTGACTCCTATTATGATTTTTTTTTAGCCGTATTTGTAATAATTATTAAATTTCTTGGTAAATCTAGACATATATCATTATTAGTTCTAATTTGTTCATTTTTTATGAGGTTTTTCATTATATTATTCTCTTCTTGTCCAGTGTTTATTAGTATTAGATATTCTTTTTCATCTATTGTTCTTGTTATGTAATATTGGGTTAGATTAGGTTTTGGAGTTATCTCATACGCTATTCTTTTTTATGGTTCTGGTTTTTCATAAGATATTATTCTTGATGTTCCTATTCTTTCATTTACTATTTCCAAATCTTCTTCTATATTTATATCTTGGTAACTATAATTACTATTATCTATGGTTTTTACAAATTGCTCAAAAAGGCTTTCTATTTGTATTTTATTTTATTTTATTTTATTTTCCTGTTATTTTATGCTTTGTTGTCAATACATATAAATTTTTACATCTTGCTGTAAATATTTTACTTCCTCGGGTTAATTCTATTCCTGATATTTTCCAATATAGTACTATGACTTATCTATGTTTTTATCTGTTATTGCTACTGAGTAGTTTGCGCTTATTATAAATTTAAATTTTTGGTACATTAGATTTTCTCTTATAGCACTTATTATACTTTTCTCTATAGGTTTTACTATCCTATCATCTGCTAAATATAATTCTATTGGTGTATCTATTCCTTCTCTAAAACATGTTTTTATTAATATCTCTGTTTCTCCAAGATGTACGTATTTTATCGGGTCTCTACTTTTTATATCTTGTATTTTTTTATTAACTGTTCTTTTAGTTACTAGTGGTATACTAGCTTTTCCTTTTGCATATATACAATCTATTACATGTTCTTTTTTGCTTACTACATAGTATTTTTCTCTTCGTCTATTAAATATATTCTTTATTGTTGGTATTTTAAATATTTTTTTTACTCTTAAATCTAATTATTTTCTTTTTATTTCTTCAAATATATTATTGTCAAATATGATTTTTTGATTTGTTTCTTCTTCATTTAAATATTTTTCCTTTTTTATTACATTTAAATATTCTTCCTTCTTTATTATTTGTATATCTTCTTCAGTCATTTGATTCATCTAATTCACTATCTATTTTATTATTTGTTTCATTTTCTGAGATTTCATATATACTATTTTCACTTTTTAGTTCATAATCTATATAATCTATTTGCATATATTCTGTATTTTCTATCTTTATTTCTGATATTTATTTCTTTTTTGGATCTTTGGATACTTTACAATCTTTAGCTAGGTGTCCTAATTTTCCAAAATTATAACATTTACATTCTTTTATAGATTTCTTCTTTCTATATGGTCTTTTATGTTTATAGTCTTTTACGTAATATCTTTTTCTTGG
>NW_025862653.1:0-1164 GCF_002878395.1 Capsicum annuum
AGTTCTTGCATATTTTCATTAAGAAATTTTATATATTTTATATCTTTAGTTTCCATGTATTTGTCTAAATTTACTTTCATCTGTTTTTCTATTAACTGTATGTTTCTCATATCTTTTTTCAAAAATTCTAGATATATGTAATTTATCATGGTAAGTATTTGTAAGAGTAGTTAGGTAGGTATGGTATGTAAATTATTCTAGTCATATAATATTTACCAAATGCTTTTTCTAATATGATTTTTCTTATATATACTACTTTTATATCCTTAAGTGCATACAAAATAAGTATTTTAAATTTATCTATCATTACATCAGATAAATAATTATTCATTTTCATAAAATTGCTATTTTCAAAATATTCCCGTCAATCATGTACATAACAAAATACGGTCATCTTAGATTACTATATACTAGATTATTCTTAAATAACATGTTTGACTAAGAGATGTTCGAATATATTAGAAAAACTAGAGAAAATCAAGATAATCTAAATAAAGAAATTAATTATAGAGAAGATTTTAGAAAAACTAAAGAATCTTTAATTAGTAATTATTTAGAATATATGTCTAAATAAAATAAAAGAAAACCCACAAAGATTAGCCTACCTAATTACCTTAATATCTAGTATTGAAGCAAAATTAATAATCCATTTAAAATCTAGAAGAATGAGACACATACAACCTAATTATGATAAAATCAGATTTAGACAATCTTTACAAGAGTATTCACGTTTTTAAAATTAGTCTACTTTACAAAAAGTCTCCTAATAAGACAAAAATTATTAATGCCTAGATTAATAATAGTCAAAAAGAGTCATTCCTATCTTTACAACTTGTATGGGTTTTTTAACTTCATCATATAATATCACTGCTGGTGCCGTGTAAATTTTTATAAAAAATAGGGTACCTTTGGTTATTCTTTTAAAAATGATAAATGCTTCATATATTTCCGGTATATGAAGCATTTATCATATCAAGTTTCCGTCAGAGGTATATACAGTACTGAGTAGTCCATATTCATAGCAAGTTTTAACTAGACTTGGTTTGGTTTTAGGTAAAGCAATTAGCTTATTATATCCGGTCAATCTTTGGGTTATATAGTTTGTATCTGGTTCTTGGATGTTTATAGCTTTGGGGTTAGTATTTAAAAAGGTTTGTACATTGT
>NW_025862654.1:0-1530 GCF_002878395.1 Capsicum annuum
TAAAATGTTATACTGCACCAGCAGAGATACTATATGACGAAATAAAACCAGTTATACAAGTTGTAAAAATAGGACTAACTAGAGATATGATCATACCAGAAGATATTACACAGCAACCGACACTATCTGCCTTTGTCTTTGGATCAATTTCTACCCTCATTTTTTCACCTTGGAAAATGTCTTCTCACTTCAACAATTGATCAACACATTCTATGTTTTCTCTTATGAAAGTAAATCTGCAATACAGAGTAGATACATTAAAAAATAATTCCATATAGTAGTTACATTACAAAATAATTTCGTATTGAAGAATTTTCTTAAATTTCGTAGAGTAGTTACATTACAAAATAGTTAAAATCACAAGAATTATGTTTGATGATTTCTAATGCACATAAGACAAACCAAACCTTACCTTAACATCTTTATGATTGAAGGAAGAAGAAAAGAGAAACAGGCCTAAACTAAGTTAGTATTTACTTGGAAATGGCTATCAATGAATCCCAACTTCCTAGTATGACAGAAACAAAAAAAAGTCAAACATGTCGAAGGTCTATCTAAAACCTTTCTATGAATAAGAAATATAGATACCTACATAAATAAATAAATAAAAGTGAGTGTACTTCTGGAAAGTAGAAAGACTCGACATGTGGACAAAAGACATAAAGTATAAAAGAACTTTTATTTACCAGTTCACATTTTCCATTCTGGCGTTGTCTCCTTTGATCTTCCCATACAAGTAGATTGTCATCGTAATCGAGATTAAGTCCATAGGGATCACTTGGCTCATCACCTTTTTATTATTTCAGTCCATAATGAAATATAAAATAGTTAGGCCTCTCCACATAATACCCATCCTCTACAACAACCTTTTACTATTATAACCTAGTTTTTTTAGTTATATGTTCTCTATAATGATATTTCACAATAATAAAAAAAAAAATATCTAGACAAATGACACTACTATGGTAATGTTTCATTATATTAGGAACTTTTACTTGGAACAATTGTTGTAATCAAATGTACTTACCTCTTTTTCTTTTGTGGTATAAATGTTGTCTTCACCTTTAGCAGGTATAATTGTGAAGTGAACCAAAGTCATGCCTTTGATTATGGTAGTAACTAGCCTTGACTTCCTCACAGGAGGTTGTTAGTACACTATCTTAGTTCCAATATCATTCTGCTAATAAGAAAATATGTTAAATTTTGTTGCAAAAGGTAAAAAAGAAAAATTAAGAGTTAAATTATTTTTGAAATACAGAAACGGAACATTTTTTTTCCAAATATGCGTAAGAAAACATCACATCATACAATGAACCAATGGAGTAGTAACAGTTTTCCCTATCAAAACAAAAATTTAAGTTAATGGTAGAAGTGCTATAAAGTGAAGAGATATATATTAGAGTTAGAGTTATTAGAATTACAATTAGAGTAAGAGTTATTCGAATTTACCTATAAATTATTAAATTAATTATGCGAAGACCATTTAAAAATAGAGAAGCTTTTAGAAAAATTAAAGAATCTTTAATTAGT
>NW_025862655.1:0-1276 GCF_002878395.1 Capsicum annuum
AGACACAAATGCAGAAATGTAAAGCACTCAATCGTTTACAGGAACCGTGTTCCAAACCTTTATATTTCTCTCAGAATTACAAAGGAAGCGTCACATGAAATTGTCAAAGGCATACACTCAACACACTGTTTTCTGGATGTCTTTACAATTTCTTGCAGCACATTTAAATACTGCACAAGCAGTTACAGCAGTTGCAACTTAGGACACATGGCAGCCTGTCATTGGACAAGGCTGTATGCT
Source organism: Capsicum annuum (assembly GCF_002878395.1). Taxonomy (NCBI): domain Eukaryota; kingdom Viridiplantae; phylum Streptophyta; class Magnoliopsida; order Solanales; family Solanaceae; genus Capsicum; species Capsicum annuum. The sequence goes on from NW_025862655.1 coordinate 241, forward strand.
CCTCACATGACATAGCAAAACTGATCTAAACACTATCTGAAAATACACATATTACAACATTCAAAATTCAAACACAATAACTATCCCATGTGACTAGCACATGGGCAGCTTTTCCCTTCTAGTTAATTTTGTCAATGTTAACACACTCAGTCATTTTCAGCTTCTCAGCACTTAGTCCTTCCGTCTTTGCCTTGTCACGCATCTCAGTCATGCCTAGTCTTGCCAGCATCATGTCTTGCCAATGTCATGTCTGCGTCTGTGTCTACGCCATGCCATTTCTTGCTCCATGAAGCTGTCTTTGCGATGTCACAGCTTAGGCCACGCCAATGCCTATGCTGTGACTCTGCCTCAATCACGCTTGCGTCCAAGTCTTCTTCCATGCCTGTGCCATGCCATAACCTGCGCCTCGCCAGTGTCGATGTCATGCCAGTGCCATGCCATATTACTGCTGCACGCATGCCCTCGCAGGTACCATGCGCCTGTCGTTGTCTCAAGTGTCCAAGGCAGCCTTGCCATCACTCTAGCATACCTTGGTCTATCACATTGCTTGTCTTTGGTACATGTCAAGGCCAATGTGCACCTTGACATGGCCTTGTATGCCATCAAGCCTTAGACTGAGGGTCTAACAGACCACCCCCACTTAAAGAACTCGACGCCCTCGTCGAGGTTGTTTTGATGTAGTCGTCTATTTGCTTGTCAAATTGCCATAGGTTCTGAGCCTTCTCCCAAACAGCGTCTTCTTCACTTGAACCCTTCCACTGAATTAAGATTTCTGTCTTGGTACTCTTCTTGTTGTTTCCCACGATCCGGTGATCAAGTATCTTCTCTATTTTGGACTTGTACTCTTTTACGATCAATGGAGGAGCTCTTTTGTTTTTGTTCCTCCCCAGGTTTTCAACATCCTCATTGTACCGCTTCAGAAAACTAACATGAAAGGTAGGGTGAATTTTCAACCTTTTCGGCAATTTCAACCTATAAGCAACTTCTCCGACCTTTTCAATAACATCGAACGGGCCATCATATCTTGGAATCAGTC
>NW_025862656.1:0-1159 GCF_002878395.1 Capsicum annuum
TTAGTTTTTAATAAACCAAAATAATTATTTCATCCAAATAAAAAAAAAACTTAAAATATTTTTCGTATGTGATTTTGTCATTTTAAGTAGCGATTATATACTCTCGTGTTCAGTTATACCAGATTATATAATTTGTTACTTAAATATTTATATTACAAAATATCTGATTTAATTAAGGCTTATCTTGAAAATAAATTCAAATGATTAAAATCTTAATTTAAATATAATTTATCCTCAAAAATAATTTATTTAGATAGATATGCATTCATTTTATTAAATCAAGAAGCTCAGGATAAAAAAAGGTATTAATTCGTATCGAATTTTAATTTAATTTAGCCAATCTATTAGATTTGTCCATAATTGAAAATTGATCATAATTGCAATGCAATTCGTCAATTAATTTTTAATTTGGTCAAAATAAATAAATATGGTTAAATTTTAAATTCCAATTGGGGTTATATTTTAAATAACCCCAAAATTCTCAAGAACTCTCATAACTTTTACTCAATTCCCACCAAAATAAATTCAAATTGTACTATTCCCCCCAACTTTGTCCTTTTCCAATTTTGAAATTCAAAGATTGTACTACATTATACTATTTCCCCCACATTTTCTTCCACCTCACCTTATCTTTAATTTTTATATTCCAAAACCCCCCTAAATGTTTTTTCTCCCATATTGGTGGATGACAAGAAATAAATCTCTATTCTTTCCTATAAATACTTTTCTCCCACATTGGTGGAGAAGGGGAAAAAAATACCCCATTCTCTCCTATAAATACTACCACTACTTTGGTAGAGAGAGGAGTGGGAAGGAAGAAAAAGAAGGCTAGAAAGGTGAAAAAAAATCCTTTTGAACAAAAATGTTATTTTTATTTAGTAAAAATTTTTGTTTCATAAAGTTGATTGGCTCAAAATTTTTGAGTTGCCGACGACGTTTTTCGGTGGTGGTTGATTCGTAGTCTCGTTTTGCTGCCCCCAAAAGGTAAACACACCTTCTTTTTTCTTTTTTTTTATTATTTTAGTTTTTATTATCGTTTTTCTCTTCATCTTTTTTCTTCTTCGTAGTTCGTAGATATAATTTTATTTATTGGGATTGTATGTTGTAGATGGCCTTGAAGGCCCTAGGACGTTGTGGTATCGATATTCTAATTATTTTC
>NW_025862657.1:0-2592 GCF_002878395.1 Capsicum annuum
GAAAATGAATAAAGAAAAAGAATAATTGAAAATGAATAACGAAATATTAAAAATAAATTTTTAATAAATAATTTACGTTTTCACTCTCTTTAAAGAGTGAAACACACTCTCTCTCCATGTCAGCTTTCGTGGAGTAATAATTCCACTTTAAAATTATTTAGGGGGGGATCCTATATATAGGTGTGTAGTTGGGATTCGGGGTAAAGGTTTGGGGGGGAGGGGGGGGCTTTTAGTCATTTTCTATTTTAGAAATAATAAATAGATGTTTGGATATAAAAATGTGAAATTTGAAAATTCTTTTTATTTATTTTTTAATATAAAATGATATTTAAAAATTAGAGTTTGTTTGGACAAAAATTTAATTTATTTTTTAATTTTGTGAGTGATTTGAAGTGTGAATAATTTTTTTTTTTAAGTTTTTAAAATTCGTGAAACATTGTAGCATTTTTAAGTCCAATACTTGTTTGATATTTAGACTTATTTTCAAAATTAAAAGTGTTAAGGAAAGATAATATAAGTAAAAAAAATAATACTCTAATCAATATATTCAAGGAAATAAAAAGATTTTGATGCTTTTTCAAATTAGTGAACTTCAGAGATAGAGATATATTTTTATAATTTCTTAGTTTCTCTTCTATTATTCTTATTAAATAGTGCTAATAGTTCCTATAGCAATTGCCTCAACAGAAATAAGTTTTTAAAAATTCAAATTAAAAAATCTTACCTAAGATCAATAGTTCTAAAGAAAGATTAAATGAGTCTACCATAATATCATTCAAAAAAAAAATATTAAAAAAATAGAAAATAAGAAAAGTATCAGTAATTTTGCATGTAAAAATTCTAGAAAAATAAATTTTTTTCAAGAAAAAAATTATTTTTTTTAAACCTTAAGGACTCCAAATAATTTTTGACTTTAGTCCACTAAAATGTTTGAGCCGCCCCTGAGTTTATATACATATTTAAAACAATTCAAATCTTTGTCTAAACGTTTAAAGTGTTACAAATTGTGGAAAATGAATTTTTGATTACTTAGACCTTTGATTCGGTTCTCGAAACTTTCAAATGGGTTTCAAGTTATTAGTTTAAAATTGGAAATTTAGAACTTAAGAGTTGACCTTGATCAATATTTTGTCAAGATGACCTGATACTATTTATTAGATGATTTTAATAGGTTCAAAATATTTAATAGCTGATTTATAAACTTGATTAGTGGCTGGGAGGTTCCGTATGACTTTCAGATACTCAAGTTACATTTTGGTCAAATTTAAAATAAAGAGTTGACCTATTCAAATAGTTGACCAAATGAGCAGGGGGTGCGGATAACTTGGGTAACTTAAATAGATCTATTATAACTCTAGTGGATCTATTTTTATTTGTGGGTGGATGTTTCTTAACTTTTCTAAACATTTTTATTTTTAATTTATTTATTTTAGTTTTATTGATGTTCATATGTTAGCGGGTGATTAGATGGTATTTGATTAAATGCTTACTGTCATATTCTTTAATTTTTTTCTCTTAGTCTTTGTAATTCTTGTATATTATTTTGAAGGTATTCTAAATATTCTATATTTTTTGTTCTAAAATAATCAATTAAATTTTCTTTTATAAGTATTTCTATTAATCTTATTTCTTCCATATCTTGTCTCTAATATTTTAAATATTCATAGTTTATTATTTTATCCTAAAGTAGTTGTAATACTGCAAATTTTTTTGTAATAATTTATTCTAATTGTACTATATATGATATTAAATTCTAGGTTATCTATTTCGTTAATTATCCTATCTTTTTCGTCTATGAATAATTCTATGTCTAAATCATATTCTAAACTGTCTTTTATTTTTAGTTGTTTTATGGTTTTCTCTATCTAAATTAATCTTTCTTTTAATTGTTCTCTTCCTCTTCTAAGCTGGTTTCTATAATTAGTTTCTTCGTATAGCCAACTTTGTTTTTCTCTAACTCTTTGAATATATTCTAGCATTCCTAATCTGTATAATATCCATCTGAATAATAACTATCTGAATTATTTCTACCATAGAAATCTATATTTTCTAATTCATTTTTTATCCAATTAATACTTAGTAACTCATCTTCAAAGTCAAAAAAATTTTCCGATATTATTTTCTTTATGTCTTCTAATTCTAAGTCTTTTATGATATATAAAACAAGTATCTTAGTTTCATCAGATATATAACTTGTCATATGATTCATATTATGCTTAGGTTTCTACAAATAACTTGGATAACTTGGAATTGGATTCTAGTAATTAATTTCTTTATCATAGTATTTATTAGTTGTTTGTTTTAATCTTAATAATTATTGTATATTTTCATTAAGGAATTCTATATATTTTATATCCTTAGTTCTCATATATTTTTCTAGATTGGTTTCCCTTAGTTTTTCTACTAATTGTATATTTTTCATATCCATAATTTATCATGGTTGATGTGTAGGTTTGGTATGTAAGTATTTGTAAGAGTAGGTTGGTAGGTGTGGTATGTAATTTATTCTAGTCATAAAATATTTATCAAATATTGTTTCCAATATGATTTTTCTTATATCTACAATTTATATATCCTTAAGTACATACAAAA
>NW_025862658.1:0-3724 GCF_002878395.1 Capsicum annuum
GAGAAGATAAAATTGTTGTGTGTTTTACTGTGAGAGTATATGTGTATCCATGGAATTGTGAATGATGGTGTTGTGTAAGTGTCTTTTCCAGTGAGGTGGGTATTGTGTGTTGTCTATATGGCATGTCCTCTGTGTGTATGTATATGCTGTGAAGTGTATTGTGAGTGGGGTGGGGTATGTGGGTAGAAGGGGGTAGGGGGTAGGGAGTAGGAGCTGTGAGGTGGCAAAATTAATTAGGATGGGTGGTCAATTTGTTAAGGGTTTGTTAGGATAAGATGGTTATGGATTTGTTTATTTAGATTTTAGTGGGGGAATTATTGAGGGTGCATGGTAAGATGGGGTAAATAAGTAAAAATACACTCTCGGAAGGGATAAAATTATGTGTCTACACCTTTGAGATCCTCTTTGACACTGTTAAGTGTTGATAATGATGAAAATGAAATGCCAATAAATAATATAATGTGAATAACAAATATTGACATGCCTATGCCTTAATTTCATTAGTCGGTATTAGTTTTTGATGTGGAGCTTTGGTGTGGATTTGTAGGAGGTTTGATTTGCTTTTTTTTTTTTTCCCATAGGAGCATAAGTAATGAATGAAAAATATAAGTATTGATGTATATTTTACTATTTATTTTAAACTCATAAAAGTAAAATAATTAAGAAAAATATGTGTCTAATAAACTTCTTTATATAATTATCATGATCTTATCGTTGGTTTATTTGGAGATATTGTAGCGAATAATATCAAATTGAATTTATATATGAAGATTTAAGGTGCAATATTTACATCAAGATTGAAAAAGAACTCAACGCCTCGTGTTATTGAGTAGGAATATATAAATGAATCCCAACAACAACGAGGAAACTATCTGAGACGATCTGTATTTTGATACTTCAAATTTCTTGATTCCCTTCATTTTCTATATTTACTTTTTCCATTTTTTGTGTGTTTTATTTTAAAGGTTTTAACTACGAAAATAAATAATAGTTGTTATAGATAGACATTAGTTGCTCATGTGGAAGTTCAGAAATATATATAGTACTTGCATGTATGTTTTCCATTATCTAATAATTTTCAGGAATTTAATTTACACGAATCCATGGATTGTTGATTATGATATTAATTTTTTTATGGAAAAATCATTGGCTAATCACAGTGAAGTTAAAAGATTTTCTTGTATAAAATTGAAGTGATTTTATGAAATTGAACTCATTGGCGCGAGATACTCACGCGGTGCATGTATTCTAAACTAGTTAGTTTAAAATAACGTGAAGGTACAATAAATAACAATAATTAAAAATTTAAAATATTCAATAGATAAATAGAAAATTTAATTGATTAATTGACTCTCCAAATTTTATCAATGCCAGATAAATTAGAGCAGAGGAATTTCACATGTTATTTAAAAATTATGTAAAAATTATTATAAATCATAATAATTAGCAACTCAAATATCAAAAACTATATAAAAATTGATTGACTCTCTGGATTCCATTTGTGACACATGAATTGGAACAGAGAAAGTATTAGAATAGATTAAAGAGGAAAATGAACTTATTGGATCTCGTATGTGTAAATGGAGATTATTTTGCTGTGTTTAAGAATGAAAATTGGTCTTTTATGTGCAGAAATGAATATCATTGTATAAGAAAATATAGGAAGGAGTATGTGTGTGATGTTTGTTAAAGAATTTGAATCAGATATAGGATTAGGAGGAAATGAGGCTTGTTGCGGTATTAGGATTGATTAATAAGGAAAATGAACTTGTTAGATCTCGTATGTGTAAATGAAGATCGATTTGTTATGTGTAAGAATGAAGATTAGTCTTTTATGCGTAGAAATGAGTATCGATGTTTTAGAAAATATAGGAAGGAGTATATGTGTGATGTTTGTTAAAGAACTTGAAAAGGATATAGGATTAGGAGGAAATGAGATTTGTTGCGGTAATAGGATTGATTAAAAAGGAAAATGAACTTGTTAGATGTAACGTCCCGAAATCTAATCCCAAGACGTCACACGGTGCTCAAGACTACGGTTAGCCTTAAGCTAACCCTGTCTGCCTACCACTGAGTCTGAATGCCATAATAAAGGAAATATAGACATAAGAGTCATGCTAAATGTGGAAAACTGAATGAAATATCTAAGAATAATCTGAATATAATATCTAAAAATCAATACTGAATAATCTGACTATAAAGTAGTAGTCCGACAACCCTACTACTAATATCTAGAGAGTCACTGGGACAAACCCCCAACTAACTCAAACTGTCTGAAAAGGGTACTAAATCATATAAACTAAGAGGTTGCAAAATCTGAATGAATAATTCCCTAAACTATGAGGACTCACCAACTGTCGGACGTAGATGGAGATGCTCGAACTACTCTCGCTGCCGATACTGAGCACCTAAACCTACATTATGAGATAATGTAGCACATAGACGTATATGTGGATTAGTACTTTAAGGATGTACTGAGTATATGAGGGTGAAATGCATAAGTAAAACATCATCTCATCATCATAGTTTGTAAAATAATTCATACTAATGTAAATGACTAACATAAGCTGGAATGTCTGAAAACTGAAATCTGTAATAATAAGATGCAAATCATACTTTATAAATCTAGTGAGTCATAACATTTAGTTCTGAAAGCTGTGCTAGTATTTTGTCTGTATATCATACTATCTAAGTGTAAAATAGCTCACTCTAAATCTAAAATTTGAAAGCTAAAATCTGAAGCTAATATCTTTCTGTAAAGCATAATCTGAATAAAACTGTAATCTTTTAGATTTAGTTTTCTAAAATCTTTTCTATTATGCTGTAAGCTTAAAACTTTAGGGAATTCTTTTAAAAGTTGTTCTGCAAAACTTTTCTATTAGAGAGGTTATTCCAATCGACATAAACCATGTGAGCTACATGGGAGTCCAACATCTCGTCCTCCTAATAAAGAAACCTCGCATTGGGGAAAGGTGTCATACTCTTGCCAGGGAGTATAATCTAGGCTAATTGATCACATCTGTAACTGTAATCCATATTGGAAGGAGAATAATTTGAATCTGTACCTACATTGGATATGCAGTTCTAGGAAAGATTGGGCACGCTAATCCCACACTTCCCGCTCGGTGCTAAATACTACTCCGGTTAATTTTCTATGCTCAAATTGTTGAAAATCCACTTTAAAACTTGTATAATGGTTTATTACAAAAACCAATTGTATATTTCTCAGAATTCAGTCTATAAGTAAATCTCATCTGATTTTTGTAATCTGTAATAAATCTGTAAAGTGGAGATCAAATCTTATCTGAGGATTAAAAGATCAAAACTTTATTAAAAGTATAAAAATAATCTGCTCATAAAATGCTTGAAGCATCATCTTTCTTGAAACATCAACATATAATCTTGGGCTTTATAACCCATACATCAAGTTCATATAAATATATCATAATAATTATGCTTGATTTTGTAATTAAAAGTTTGGTTTGGGGCACAAGGATGGAAGAAGATCCTTGTTCATAAACCCCACATACCTTGGTAGATGATTATATGAAGAATCTTGAATTATTGATTCATAATTGAGTTCTTGGATCTGAGTTCTTGATTTTCTTGTCTTGGGAATCCTCAATTTAGGGCTTTCTCGGAGAAACTATTGAGATTTTGATTTCTTGGAGAAGAAGCATTGGAGCTCTAGGGTTTTGCTTCGAGAGAGAATGGATAAAAATAA
>NW_025862659.1:0-1187 GCF_002878395.1 Capsicum annuum
TTACCTGGCCGGCTGCTGGGTCCATTCTAGTTTGCGTTGGCCCATCAACATCCCCACCACCTCATGCAATTTCTAACTCTCTTTTCTGAGCATCACCTATATGTCTCATTAACGTACCCATACCCCTTGCTTGCCACCGCTTTTATGCTTATATATTTGTTGACAAATATTGCATTGCACCTCAGTATCTGATATACGTTCAAAAAATTACCATGCAATACTAGTTATTTTATGAGGTCTTGGGGCACGGGGAGGACGGGAAGGGAGATTAACCGATTCAAATCTAACGTTAGCATTTCCTACTGTGGGTGACTCATCAATATTTTCATCATCTTCGTCTAAATTAACCTCATCTACTTCATTTTCTTCTTCTGCACCGTAATTTTCCTAAGCTTCTACATAATCCATATCATGAGCACCTACACCTATTTCTTCCTCAAAAGGTGTACCAAGCGGTACTAGAGGCGAAGGCACATGGGTATATCTACTACTTGAAGTACCTCTACGACTAGTAATTCACTTTTTATTACCACTACTGCTTCCGGGACAAAAAAATTTAACACCTTTAGTAGCAAGGTTTCTTAATTTATCCATAGTATAAATTAAATTAAACTAAAAAAATTCAAAATACACAAATATAATAAAATTAAATATTCAACAATTAATACAATAAATAAAAATTAAACGTAATAGATGGAACGACAATACCAAATTTTGAAAGTATCCGAAGGTTGCGTATTTAGAAACTTCCACTCATACTTTGTAAACGCAAAATTAAAAATTTAAAGTGAGCACTTTAGGAAATTAAATATATTGAATATTTGAGAATTGAGATTTGAGAGAGAATGAGATTTGAGAGAGTGAAAAATTGTGTGAAAAATGATTTGAAGGTGTAGGGTATTTATAGAATTTTTTTTGGGATTAAAAAATTAATTTAAAAGTAAAAAAAAAATTAATTAATGGGCCCAATAAGTTGACTTTTCTGCAAATGATAGTATTCTCCCCTCTGCTGAGATCTCTCCTTCCGAATTACACTACAGATAAAAAAAAAAAAAAAAGAAAAAGAAGAGCACTCGGGGCTGTAACCTAGTAGTTAGTGAGGAGGATTAAGGAAAATGAGATCTCGGTAGGCATAAATATTAGTTGATTTCTTCTCATGACCTTGGTAGATAGAATTACACACTACA
>NW_025862660.1:0-3667 GCF_002878395.1 Capsicum annuum
ACTTTCTTCTACACCCGTTCTTCAAAACTACTAAAATCTTCTTCTACATACGTTCTTCAATACTAGTAAAATCAATATGAATATCCCCATATTGTTGCGACATTCTGAAATTTGGGAGTCAAAAATTAATGATACGTCATACCAAAGTGACGCAATAGTAATTTCGATAAATGTGAACGAGTCGGTCACAATCGCAGGACTTGCGGTTTCTTTCCAATGGAATCATGAAGAGTATAATATGGTTTTCTATGTGTGGATGCTTTGAATGGTTTTGGTTGTATAAACATTTTTTATTAATTTTTTTTTTTGAATGCTGGAGCAAGTAATTCTTTTTCTTATTGATTATAGATGTTAATTTCTTTAATTAATGGTTTATATTAGTATAAAACTTTTATGCTTTTTCCCTATATCATAGTTCGTAACCATGTAACTTGAAGTTAGAACATGATTATAAATGCACATTAACTATATAACTTACCCTCTATAGGAGTAAGTAATTGTTGAAACGCACGGTGTATTAAAATATTTTACATTAATAGTTAATTAATTAGTAATATGTTGTTTTAATCATTAACAAATAAGTGAAAGGGAAACTTAATAAGTGAAAGGGAAAACCCCAGTAAATATTTTCTTTGGCTTTGGCCTTTAGTTTCGTCCCCCATAGTTGGTCAAATAGACAGTGTAATAAGCACCCACAATGCCTAACACCAACAAGTTCATAATTGACCCAGTCCTTTAAGGACCGTACGAAATCTGATTACATTTCAAGCCATCACTGTTCAAGATCTATACATAATAAATTCCTTCAACGAAAAATTCAAATTAAAAAAAAGAATTACGCAAAATAATAATCAAAGGGGTTTTTCAATTTTATTTTATTTTGTTATTGAGAGTGTTTATATGATTAATTTGGGTTTAATTTTTTTTTTTTGAAAAAGAAAAAATAATAATTTTGGGTTTATGGATTCTAAGTAAAGAAAGTGGAATCCGTGGTTAAGGAGAAATGAAATGGTGAGAAAAAAGGGAAGGTAAAATTGGAATTACAGCTGCTACTCATAATCATAGATGACATACTAAATAAATGGAGAGAAAAGATAGCAAGATTTTAGGAGAAAAATATGGAGCATAATTTGGAGCAAAATATGGCTGTTTGGAATGTATAAGAAGGAAGAGAGAGAATATAAAAAAGGTAGGGATTTAAGTAATTAATTTGGGACTTTTGTAATTTCTTTTTCAACATGAGATATAATGTAATAAGACAAAGTTAGCATGTGTATATATGTAATTTTTCCTTAAAGTAAAGCCATGACTTATTATCCCCTTGTAGCCCATTACTAATTAAAGGAAAAGCATGACTTATTATCCCCTTGTAGGTTATTTGTGGTTTAATTAACTTTCTCTCTGAATCCTTCTTGGAACTTGATTTACTTTCCTTGGTGGGTTAAACAACAATTTAGTCTCCATGTAGTATTACATTTTTAGTTAGAATAACAAATTTTGTCAATAACACACCCACTGTAGTAGTTATTCATCCTGCTAGTGAAAAATGAAAATGAAAAATGTCACGTTCCTACATTTTTGTATGCGGTTGCAGAAACAGAACAATGACTACTCACTGTATACTACATACAACTATTGGCTTTAAATGATTTGACAATTGAACTAAAATGCTCTCCTAAAGCTGCTCTGGCAAGTAGTCGTTGTAGTAGTAGTGGTGAATATTCCGGCCTGCCACGCGTTTGAAGAAATGTTCTATTTTGTAAGGTATCTTCATTCAAGCAGGAATTGTGGAGGTCCGGTACACCGCTCGATAATCGTTTGATAATTGTTTATCCGTTATCGAACCAATCGATATCTTATTTGTTGGCTAGTGAATTTATATATTTTAAAATCGATAAGCCAAATCATTAAGTATAATGGTCCGTCTTATCCGCCCAATAATCAGCCCTACATACAACCCCAATGCTGCAGATGGAGAAGTCAATTTTTTACATGGAGGCCAAAATTAAAAACACAACGTTGGAGTAAAATTCCCATGTGAATGAATAGTGTATGGTACCATAAAATGTTTAACCCAGCGTTATGCATATTTACATCTTTGACTAGAATATATGTGAGGCAATTTTCCGACAGCTGGACAGGTGTTGCTACATGTCTACTTTGTTTTTGTCCTTTCAATATATTTTTTCTTCCCTGCTGACTTTGGACCGGATCAGGATCAGATGTTGTAAATTTGAGCAACTACGTACTACTGCACGGCACATGAATTTCTCCAAGGAAAAAAAGTACAAACCAAACTCAACAACCACAATAAATGAAGAGTACTCACTCCCTGCACGTTAAGCAATCACCAATTATGATTTCCTATTTTATACTCTTTTTGTTTCATTTTATGTACCGTCATTTTTTTTTTATCTGTCTAAAAAAAATTTCACATTTTCTTATTTGTAAACTATTTAGTGGCATCATTTTCATTTTATCCGACAATTTTGTAAGCTTAATAATAAAGTCATCACTCATTTCTTAAATTTCATGTCCGATCAAATGACGATATATAAAATGAGACGAATACCGTATCTAAAAGATGAGGGTGATCCTATGTGCATTTGAAGGGATCAAATCATAATGTCAAATCCTACATGCACTAGCCGTTTGTCAATTGATCTTACTTCAATTAAATATGTATTTATAACATTGACTCTTAATTTTAATTTCAATATAGAAATATAGAATTTGAAGTTTGAAAAACGAAACTTCAATTCTGTTTTCATATAAAAACATAACTTCAGATTTCAAATATATTTTTTTGATTTAACTTAAAAATAGAACTGAAAACTTAAAAGTAACAACAATAACATGCCTCCTGCAATTTTATAAGTGGGATCTAGAAAAAATAAGATGTACGCAGACCTTATTACTATTTTTGCGGGATAAAAAAGTTGTTTTCAATAGAGTCTCGACTCCAAAAAGAATATTGTCCAGCAAGATTGCAAGAAAATTATAGTAAAAGTTTTAGATTGTAAAAGATCCTCAAAACTCTGGTCCAAAGGTTGTTTAAATTAGGAAAAATTACATAAAGTAGCATACTTAAAACATTAATTACAAATAATAGCAACACTTTCTTAAAATTACAACTTATAGCAAAAGTAGCAATATTTTATCATTTTTATTTAAAAGCGTGTGTTGCTCACCCTTTATTTTACCATTACCTATTTCCAAGCCACTTTTCCTATTTCAGTTCCTTCCACTGTAACGCTTTCTTTAAATTTTTTTTTTTCAAATTCCGCTATTTTCTCTCAATTTCGGATAAACATTGTTCTCCATCAATTAAGATAAATTGATTTTACAGTTAATGCATGTTATTTTTTTCATATAACTTTTTTTTTATAATTTATTTTTGACATTTTTCAACCTTCTTCTGCTTTTTGAGTTTTTTTTTTTTAGTTTTTTTTTCTTCCTTTTTTTTTTGTGTTGAAATTTTTGGAGTTACGCGATAATGACAGAATATGCACGTCGTAGTAGTTGAAAACATTTACGACTATAAAAGTTACTTGTTTAATGGTGACTTTTGTGAAGTTGGTTTTTGTTTATTTCTCTATTTCTTTGATTCTTGGTAACGTTCCTCTCCTTTTTTGCTTTTTTATTTTTTGAAATTATAGATGATTTT
>NW_025862661.1:0-2263 GCF_002878395.1 Capsicum annuum
CAACTTCTCTTATAGTATTGATTAACAATTTTAATATTTGTTGCACTAATTTGAAATGCGGTCTGAAATGGCCTTTTTATTGCTTGTGTTTATAAAAGTAAAACAACAATTTGGTTTGATTTGTTCTGTTCTTGTTCTTGGTAAAAATGGTGAAATTGCTGTGTTTTGTTAAACAAAATCATGCTACTATTTTTTGTTTCCTCCGACAGATTATTCATTTGGTGCAACATATTAACCATCTGATGCAACAAATTTATTATATGATGCACCATATTAACCATCTGATGCACCATAGGAACCATCAAATTATAATTCTAATGCAACAGATTAATAATCTGATGCAACAAATTAACTATCTGATGCAACAACTTTACCATATGTTTCAACAGATTAAGCATCGGATAAAAAATCTGATGTAACTAATTAACCATTTGGTGTAATGGAAAAACCATCAGATTAATGATCTGATACAACAGATGAACCTCCTGTTGGATAAAATCCCATCAACTCTTCCTACAGGAAATATTCAAGACTTGATTTTTCCAACTGATCATTCATCTGTCACGATAGACGACCCTATGTTGGAAGAAATCTAAATAATATTGACCGTTGATAACTGTTCCAACAGACCACTCATGTATTGCAACAGAAGTGTAACCTATTGCACAGACCATTCATCTTTCTCAATAGATGAGTGATATATTTCATATTGTCACAACAGATTACTCGGCCGTTGCTGTAGGTTAGTTAACTGCTCTAATAGATCACTCATATATTGCAACAGATGTGTGATCTGTTGCATAAACCATTCATCTTTCTCAACAGATGAGTGATATATTTTGTATTATCGCAACAGATTATTTAACTGTTCTAATAGATCACTCATATGTTGCAACAGATGATGTCACAACAGTTGTGTGATCTGTTGAATAGACCATTCATCTGTCTTAAAAGATGAGTGATGTATTTTGTATTGTTGCAACAGATTACTGATCCACTGCAATAGTTTGGTTATGTGCTGTAACAGATATACTACCTGGTGTAACAGATTGGTGATCTGTTACAGCTAATATTTTACTGTTTTGCTTGTTTGATTTACTGTTATCCTTTTTTAATGATGCATTAATCAACAATAATATATTATTTTATGTTTCTGCTAATTTTAGATAATATGGTTCCCAAAATAACAGAAATTGAATCAAGTCCAAGTAAAGAAATAAGTGAAGCAGCTAGACTACATCCACCACTCTATGAGCTTGCTTTACAAGTGTTATCTCAATCGGGAGCAAAATATGATGAACACAGGGAGGAGGGATGTTTTAAAAGAGATGATGTATTTGCTAATAGCCCTTCCACCGAAGAGCTGGTCAAAGCCTTCAGCATTGATCGTTATCCTGTGAAAATGCAGTGCAATGGTGCCACAGATTTAACAGGTGATTTTGTGGTTAAGTCAGCCATGGGAAAATCTTTTAACGCCTTCAGAAAAATACTTCGAGAACAAAAATTGGGTGCTTATTTCAGGGACAGTTGCTCTGGGAAATATCTTGATTTGCTGGAGGACAACAATGCTCATTTCCAAATGAAAATGGTATATGAACTACTCAAGCGTAGGTTTATGTATGAAAACAAAGATAAGATGGATAAGGTGTGGATAAATTACTGTAGCATGCCTATTTTTTTTTGGTTGGAAGGAGTTTGCCATAGTTACTGGACTAAAATATTATCCTCCTTCTTAAGTTATACCTATTCTAACCCAAAAAGGCACCTCGCACACCCAAAAAAGGTAAAGGCAAGTCATGTGATCGTGATGACCTGGTGTCCATTATTGGTCCAAGCTTCAAAAATAAAAATTTGATAGAAACGTTGAAAGGTAAAGGATTTTCAAAGAATCACAAGCAGTCATTGTGCTTGGTTTAGTTTGTACATAATATTCTTTGGGCGAGAGACGTTAACAACAACATAAACCTCAGTTTAATAAAGTTCTTCGAGGATTTTGATGCGTTTAGCAACTATCCTTGGGGGTATGAAAGCTTCAAAATGACTGTCAAATATTTGTTGACTTCGTTAGCACCAAAGACAGTCAACTTATATGGCTTTCCATGAGCTTTCATGGTAAATGTTTCTTTCTTCTATTATGATATCATTCATTTTTTTCACTCAATAATGGTTTTTATTTATTGGCGTTATTTTATAGGCTTGGGCGTTTGAAGCCATTCCTTATTTGAGACAACAAGTGAACTACCAGGAAGGAGTTTTCTGTCCA
>NW_025862662.1:0-73174 GCF_002878395.1 Capsicum annuum
TTTGATGAAATATAACATATAATGCCTCTAATAGGATTTAATATAGGGTTTGGATGGATTTTGGGTGAGGGAGAATGTCCAAAACGCCCCAAAAAATCAAAAAAATTCTCGACTCTGTCCTTTGGTGGACTGTTTTGATAGTCTGAAGTAGATCAACTATAACATTTTACTCTGATATTCAAATTAGATGAAACCAATTTCATTAGAAAGAGGACTCTTATATATTTCCGTTGATATATAGTACCTCACCCAGATTATTGTGTACGAGGAGTTATGATCGTTTGAAGTTGACCCAAAAATTCACTTTTGATAGGCTGACGTAGATCAACTATAACTTTTTGCTTCGATAGAAAAATTAGATGAAACTAATTTCATTGGAAAGAGGACTCGCAGAGCTTTCCGTTGATATATAGTAGATCACCCAGATCATTATGTACAAGGAGTTATGATCATTTAAAGTTCGAGCAAAAATACGCCAGGCCTCAGTACTTTTTCCTACATGTTTTACTGTTCACTACTATTTATGGTTCGATCGGAATGTTCATAACTCATCGCTCGGGTGTCCATTTTAGATGATCCACATATCGTTGGAAATCTTATTTGATACTCTACACAATGGTGGGTCATAATCTAAGAAATTTCGCACGAAAAATTTATAATTCATTCTAGAAGATAGAACCCAACACATTTACGCACAAAATTTCAATGAAAAATTTCCCAGGGTATTGCACCTACCAACTCTTCCTACAAAAAAAGTTCAAGACTTGATTTTTCCAACTGATCATTCATCTTTTGCGATAGAATACCCTATGTTGGAAGAAATCTAAATAATATTGACCGTTGATAACTGTTCCAATCGATCACTCATCTGTTACAACAGATGTGTGACCTGTTGCACAGTCCATTCATCTTTCTCAACGGATGAGTGATATGTTTTATATTATTGCAACAGATTACTCAGCTGTTGCTATGGATTATTTAATTGTTCTAACAGATCACTCATATATTGCAATAAATGATGTCACAACAGTTGTGTGATCTGTTGAATAGACCATTCATCTATCTTAAAAATGAGTGGTATGTTTTGTATTATTGCAACAGATTACTCATCCACTGCAACAGTTTAGTTATATGCTGCAACAGATATATTACCTGGTGCAATAGATCGATGACCTGTTGCAACTGTTATTTTACTATTTTGCTTGTTTGATTTACTGTTATCCCTTTTTAACGATGCATTAATCTACAATAATATATTATTTTATGTTCCTGTTAATTTTAGATAATATGATTCCCAAAAGAACAGAAACTGAATCAAGTCCAATTCAAGGAAAAAGTAAAACAGCTAGGCTACATCCACCACTCTATGAACTTGCTTTACAAGTGTTATCTCAATCGGGATCAGAATATGATGAACACAGGGAGGAGGAATATTTCAAAAGAGATGATGTAGATACTAATAGACCTTCCATCGAAGATCTAGTAAAAGCCTTCAGCATTGATCATTATCTTATGAGAATACAGTGCAATGGTGCTGCAGATTTAACGGGTGATTTCGTGGTTAAGTCATCCATGGGAAAATCTTTCGACGCCTTCAAAAAAATAATTCAAGAACAAAAATTGGATGCTTATTTCAGGGACATCTTCTTTGAAAAATATCTTGATTTGCCGAAGGACAACAATGCTCATTTCCAAATGAAAATGGTATATAAACTTCTCAAACGTAGGTTTATGTATGAAAACAAAGATAAGATGGATGAGGTGTGGATAAATTACTGTGGCATGCCTATTTGTTTTGGTTGGAAGGAGTTTCCCATAGTTACTGGACTAAAATGTTATCCAACTTCTCAAGTTATACCTATTCTAACCCAAAAAAGGCAAAGGCAAGTCGTGTGATCGTGATGACCTGGTGTCCATTGTTGGTCCAAGCTTCAAAAACAAAAATTTGATAGAAGCGTTGAAAGGTAAAGGACTTTCAAAGAAGCACAAGCAGTCATTGTGCTTGGTTTGATTTGTACATAATATTCTTTGGGCGAGAGACATTAACAACAATATTAACCTCAGTTTAATAAAGCTCTTCGAGGATCTTGAGGCGTTTAACAGCTATCCATGGGGGTATAAAAGCTTCAAATTACTGTCAAATATTTATGACTCCGTTAGCACCAAAGACAGTCAACTTATATGGCTTTCCATAGGCTTTCATGGTAAATGTTTCTTTCTTCTATTATGATATCATTCATTTGTTTTGCTCAATAATGGTTTTAATTTATTGGCGTTATTTTATAGGCTTGGACATTTGAAGCCATTCCTTATTTGAGACAACAAGTGAACTACCAGGAAAGAGTTTTCTGTCCAAGAATCTTGAGATGGTTGTCGGCCAAAACTCATAAAAATGCAAAATTTCTTGATCTCTTCAACCCTCCAAAGGATGCAGTAAGTATAATTATAATTAATTTTTTCTTTTAATTAATATTTTTTTTGAATGATCTAATCATCATTCTAATATATGTAATAATTTATGTTAGAATATGCATCCGTCGCTAGTTCTGACCAATCGAGAGTTGAAGATGTCATTTTTTCTTACTTCATGATCTGTGCAAACTTTATCGGACCCTAAGGTCATCAATAGAATAAAAATAGAATTATTTGGAGCAACAACCATTACAAGAAAAATAATTTTGAAGGGTGGGCTCGTTGTTGTTGATGAAGCTGTTGGTGGTGGTAGTGATGCTGCTTTTTATGCTAATGATGCTCTTCTTACAGTATTTAAGCAAACTATTATGAGTATGATCATACTGGTTATACAGATTTTCCCACTCCCAGCGAATATTCTACATGCAAATGTCAAGACTGCAGGGAGAAACATGATGTAGTGATTAATATTATTAATGCATTAACTGTTTCTGTAAAGGAATTGACATCTAAGAGGGGTCTCATTCCATCAAAGAGAATTTTATTTCCATTCGCTCCATTAGAGATTAGGGCTAAGAGGAGAAGGAGAGTGATTTCCAGGGCATTATTAGGCATCCAAAAAAGTGAAATTACAACTCCTTTGTCTGCGTGCGTGTTGCACTAAGCAACATACAATGTTCAAAGGAGAGCAGTACGAGCTGAAGAAGATGAATATATTATATGTCTTCCAACTGACAAAACAAACAGACACATATCTCTTTCAACAGATGACACATCTGCTGAAAATTATCAAACAGACATATACATCTGTTGCAACAGTTGACTAACCTGTTACACCAAATACTTTATCTAGTGCAACATATTTCTCGTCTGTTTTAGCAAATCAAACAGCTCTTCGTACATCTTTTATTTGTACAACAGAAGACTTATCTGCAGCAACAGATGATTCATATGTTGCAACAGATGGTTCATCCGTTAAAAATTATCACACAGGGTCTTCCTCATGTAGAATTTATCCCAACAGTAGATTCATTGTTGCAGCAGACATATAATATGTTTGGGAAAATTTAAAATAGGAGGAAGACCTGTTTGACTTGCTAGAAAAGATGAGTTATCCTTTTTTATTTTATTGTATCTCCGTGATTAGCATTGACTAATTCTGGCTTTCCAGGTGGATGTAGGAGAAGCTACTGCTGAACAACATTAATAATATGCTACTCTTTTTATGGAAATATGGAGAACAAAAAGCGTAGAAACTGTACACAAGAAATAATGAAGATCCACGACGAGCAAAGCCGAATTCCATAGCACCGGATGAAGAACAAGTTATCCATATTGAGTAGATCTTTATAGCTTGAGTCTGTCAAAGCAATACTTGGCAATATACTTAAATTGTTGTTGATTTATTTGTTGAGATCTGTACCCATAATAATTTTTTTATATTTCATTTATTCGTTGACTTATTTCAGCTAATTTATGAAGGCTTTGATTTATTTTATTTTGTCTACAAATTTTATTTATTCCTTAGATTTGAACTTATTAATTGAAAAGGAATACTAGATTCAAATATTACAATAGATAATGTATCTGTTGATTCAATAAAATATGTTTTGGGGTTTTTCTTTTTTATCTTTTAAGAAGCAAAGTAAAGTTAAAGATATACTAAGGTGGATGCAAGGTAACTTCATCATCACATTTCATGGGATTCTTTTCTCACAACACTCAACTCTTTGAACTCGACATTGCCACACATTCATCCGATATCGCCCATTCTATCTCATAGATTGTCCATAGAACTAATAGAATCATGAACAACCCTAAATCCTAAAGAATGGCGTTACCCGATATATCATAGGGAAAGACAAGCATTTGTGTCTCCAGGGTCTCAGACTTCATCTGGGAATGCTATAATAAGCACATTTACCAATCAAATCATGGACGCAACATTCATCAATAATTTCAACCAAAAACCATTGGTTTCTCAACATTTAAGACCAATTGCACTCAAAACAATGCTCCAAAAATGATCTCATAGTGCCCCAAATAAGTTCACATTAAATATTACAAGCACATAAGGCATTTCTCTCTTATCGATATTTTAACAAACATGTGGTGTGCATGAAAGGTAAGATCTTGAAAAATAAAATAAAAAAACATATAAGAAATCTCAATTCACCAATTCATCACCAAACACACCATTTATACTCAAAATAACCTAATTACGTCACCTACCACTCAAGGAAGAAAACAAAATACAAGTGGGCATTTCATCTAAAACATAGTATGCACTAGTAGCAAGAATTTGTAATTGAGCATGTAAAACAAGGCACAGTTTAAAAAAATCAACTGAAAAACCATATTCTACCAAATTAAGCTCAAATGAATTAAATTTAAACCAAAAAAACCATGGAATCTGATCATAATTTGCACTTAAAAGAGAATTCACAAGAGAGTATTACAAAAAATCAGGTCTTTTAAGCTTACTTAAGAGAGGGAAAGATGAGATGAATTTCCAATATAAGGCTTCTAGGGTTTCATTCTTGAGGTAAGAAATTAGGAGTTTGTATTAAGGTTGAAGGAAATTAAGATTGCGACCAATGAATAGAGAGATATCACATGTAACACCATTCTCTGTTCCAAGTGCTTTGGACATGCGTCTGTACTGCTTAAGCATGTCGAATGCAGGTCAGAATAGTCAGCTCCAGCCCTCCTACATTCCAGGAACTTTGGACATTCGTTTGGACTGCTTAACTATGTCTAGTGTAGGTCAAAACAGCCTTATTGCTGCCATATGTGTTCTAGGTGTGTTGTACTTGCACCTGCACTACTTCAGCATATCCAGTGTAGGTCAAAGTAATTTAGTTGCTCCCAGCACTCCAGGTGCTCCTGACCTATGCCTAGACTGCTCAAGCATATCTAGCACATGTCCAAGCTGGTACAACTAGTTTTGGAGCAAAAGTTCGACTCGATAATTGGTTTGGGACATAGTTTTAAGCCCCCAAACCTTCCTTCACCCCTTCTGAATTATGTTATCACCTACAAACCCCAAAAAACAAGCTGAAATTAGAATTAAAAACACTAGAAACCATCAAGAAAAATTCCTTGGGTTGCCTCCCAAGAAGGGCCTTAGTTTAAGTCACGGCACGACATCATTTAGTCATCATTTATGTCTCCACTTAGAGGATTTGAATCGACGACCCAACTTTAGATCAACATAAATTCAAGGTACATAGGGCAATAGTAAGGACACAACGATACTAATTCTACCTCGCCAAAACTTGAACCTCTTACTCAAATTCACATCAAACTTCTGAGTAGGCTCGTTGGGTATTCGTGAGAACATTATTAAACCACTAGTTAAACATCGAATTTGCACTTCTTGGCCTTTAAGTGAGGGACATCATTTTTCCCATTTGGAATGACAAACTCCAAAATGTAAGAATTTTGTTCCTCATCTCCAAATTTCATCATTTTCTCAAGTGGTTTGACTTTAATTAGATCCACCAAGCATAATGTCGAAATGTGGTTGGAATGAGGCCATCTTCACAATTTCACGGTCATATTTTTCTTGAAATTCTCATGCTAAAATGAACTAGACACTTCACGAAGGATTTTCTTGGCTTTTTCTTGCAACACGAGTATCACTTCTTCAATTTTTGCATCCTTCATTATTTTTGGTTTGATTTGGTTGGCAAATCACTATGAATTCTTCAACATCAAACTCACTCTAATTTTCATTGGAAACCGCTCTAACACAATCATGCATATTCATTTGACTTTGGTCATAACATGCTTAAATTCTTGCATTTAATTCGGTCTTAAATTTTTGAGTGGCTATCTCAAATTTAATCCATACTTGACATCGCTCAACATGTTATTTAAGGGCATCATCCACCATTAGTAACACACTATCAAGTTGACCCTTATGGACTTCAAGTTGTAGAGTTTGATTCATCAGCCATTCTTGGCTCACAATTTCTTCCTTGTCAGGTTTATCTTTATTTTGAGATTCAATAATC
Organism: Capsicum annuum; assembly: GCF_002878395.1. Classification (NCBI taxonomy): domain Eukaryota; kingdom Viridiplantae; phylum Streptophyta; class Magnoliopsida; order Solanales; family Solanaceae; genus Capsicum; species Capsicum annuum. Next base: position 6,432 of record NW_025862662.1, read on the forward strand.
TCTTGCAAAAGTCCTTCCATGGAGAAGTCGATATTTTCAAAAATTTAATCATCACTATATTGGACTAATGCCTCATTTTTTTTCACTTAATGGAGGTATGAATCTGAATGATTTAGACTTCAAACTATTAAGTGCCTTTTTTTCCTTAAGATTTTGGCTCTTAATAAGTCTAAATAGATCTTAATCATTCAGCTATGAAACTAAGTCTTAACATTAAGAGGTATTCTTGTATTGGATAATATTCACCACCACTTCATTCATAATTATCAGTCACCACCACTAACCAGCTCTGCCACCACCACTAGTGTCAATCACCACCTTACCACCAACCGACAACAACAACAACAACCTCTACCATCACAACCACCATTCACAATAATAATTTTTACTAACCATTATTTTTAGTCGCTACCATATCTACCACCTCCATTATTTTAATTATATCCGTCGCTATCACCACTGTCAATACCAACTCAAATGACAACACCATCACCACCATCTTCAACCACTATCATTCAATCCGAACTTCTAACCAACTCATCTATCACAACTAGCGCCACCGCTAATAACTACAAACACATCATTAGAATCCACACACTCTTCGGCCACCACTACCATTATCACTGGTATCACCACCTCTACCACCGCTTCAACAACCATCATCACTATAGTATACTCTACTAAAAATCATCTCCACCATCACAACTAACAACATCTCCAACAACCACTAACACATCGTCAACCATCATGCATTCATTTTTAAGCTATCATAATCTACATCTCCTACTACTAACATCAACCAACTACACATCACTACTACCACCACTACTAATCGCCACCATCATAATGGTCACAAAAATACCAAAAATCTCTATCATCACAATTATTACCACCAACATTACTAATCACTAACATCAATCATTAACCCTACCACCATTACAAACCATCTCCATTATCACTAAGAAATAAAAATATTTTTTACAATCAAATAATAATTTCATTGTATTATATCAAATATTTTTTGAATATAAAAGTATTTTTTATTTGAATTATATTTTTAGTTATATGTGCAAATAAACAAAATTTTGTATATTCATATATTGAAAAGCAAATAGTTTTAACGATTCAGATTTCAAATCTGAAGACAATATCTTAATCATTCTGATATGTATTCAGATTCAGACGTCTGAATTTTAATAAAATTAAATGCAGCCTAAGTAACATAATTTAGCCAAGACTCTTCCATATTTTTCATTCCTCTCCATTTTGTCCTTCAACATCTTCTCTATTTACTTCCTTGGAGAGACTGAGATTTTTTTATTCTTCTAGTTGAGTCATTTCTTTATTTTGATAACTTCCTATGAGTCAACACACATTTTTGGGTCAACCACATAGCTTGATATTGACACAACCCAAACTAGGGCCTTGTCATAATGGGCATCCTAAGACCAACCAAAATCGGGGACCACTCCCGTTACCCAACCAAACCTCCAAATACACATAGCCTGAGTCGGATAAATTTCAAACGTATAACAAGATAACATTTATTACGATTCTAGACTTTGGGATAGGTCTATAACTGGGAAAGGGAGTCGGGTTTAGCATGCCTTTAAAATCATTAACCTAGGTATGTAGCTTAACAATACTAAAATCACCCACGGGCTATAAGGTTTAATGTAACCCCCTGAATGTATCCCGATGTGATAGCCGCACAAATCGGAGATAACATAAGAGTAGGGGATTCCTAAGTACCCTTCGCTTTCCATGATAAATATGTACAGTGTACTTAGAGGATTCCCATATACCTCATAGTATCATATATGGTCATTACGACCAGCCCTCATATCAGCAAACATGAGTTTCTAGTGTTCGTCCATTGGACTCGCACCTTCACGGTTAGCTATCATACCCCACCATTATTTCCCAATTAAAACATACCCATCCAACCAAACCATTATACCATTATTATTAACCAAGTCTATAAGTAGTAGTATCGTCATACCGACTATAGCTTGCCAGCAATGTCCTTACCAAACCTTTTTATGTAAACAGATTCCCTTGTACCCATAGATTACATTATCAAGTTAACTTGGGGGAATCCCATGTACCCCACAAGTGATCCATTATTAAGTATGATTGAGGAAATCCCATGTGCCCCACAACTTGTTCATTAACATGTTTACTTGGGGGATTCCTTTGTACCCCACAAGGAAGTTTAATTAAACATAACCATGACAACCAAACCTTGCCATTTAACCATTCCAATCCATTTATACTATTTAGGGTTCCATTACCAATCCATACCATGTAATAGTTCCATTAAAAGTCCAATAATATAGTAGAAGCATTATCATAGGCATTTTATCAAACATGTTGGTGAAATAGTATTTCCAAAACTAATTCCAATTACCAATTAACCATTCACATGCAACAAATTGTCCAAACAATCATTAAAGCATGTAAAAACATTATTAAAACATAGGAAAACCATAACCAAGCATTTAATACCAAAAGCCCAACATATATTTGAAAACCCCAAAACCATACATTAATCATACCATCAGATCATTGTATAAAACAAGAATTATGCTAGAACTAACAATGAGGGAGGAGCGCATGCCTTAAATTGAGAAGATGATGGAAAGAAATCACCCGTACAAGGCGAAAATTTATCCTCTAGACGAAACCCTAGCCTTCCCTTACTCAAGAGCCTTAGAGAGAATTAGATAATATTTCTATGTGTTTAAGATTAGAATAATAGAGTAAATGATGTCCCAATAGTGATATAAGTTGTGGGGCCTTAAGAGGTTAAGTGGGGAAAGGTCCAGATTACCCCCAACTTAATCTGCTTAAATTTTCCATCATATCGTACGACTTCCCCATATTAGTCCTACCCTTCCATATGAGTGGTACCCACCATTCATACCCTAAGCATCTCTCTTGGATCCATATTATCCAATATATGACTTACCTAACCCAAGTCTTACCCAACTATATGATTAGTACCACCAAAACTGTATCCCTGGCGTAATAAAACAAAAGGATATTTGAACACTGCCTACCATATGAGTCAATGGTATGACTCGTACTCAAATCCAAGTGAAGTTACTAAGTCTCAAATTAAATAAAAGAAATACCCAAACCATACTACCCATCACCAACCATAGACTCGTACCCACCAAGTTGTACCCATTCCAGAAACCAATCCACCCAACCAACACTGGTTAGCATACAAAAAGCTGATACCAATCGTACCCCGCTACACGACTGGTACCTACAAGTCTTATGATGTCCAAAAACTAGAAATCTAGGAAATTTTCTAACGTTCCAAACCAAGGTGTTTTAGTCTCCCCCACTATGATAATTCATCTTCGAATGATAGACAAGGTAGGTCAAACACAAGCACGATTCATTTGCATTATCAAATAAATCTAGGAAATTTTCTAACGTTCCAAACCAAGGTGTTTTAGTCTCCCCCACTATGATAATTCATCTTCGAATGATAGACAAGGTAGGTCAAACACAAGCACGATTCATTTGCATTATCAAATATTGACCCAACCTTTAACCAAGTTAGAAAATAGAGATGTGATCAAAAATACATACCTTCCGCATGAATATCTAGAGCAGCAAATAAATATGTATATTTGGACTTCATCTCCACTTTTGTTTCCTATGTAGCCTCTTTTACCTTGTGGTTCTGCTATAGAACCATAATCGAGGCCACATCCTTGGTCCGTGACCGACGAACCTACCAATCCAATATCTCAACTGTGACCTCTTCATAAGCCAGAGAATTCGAGATACCTAATCCTTCCAAAGGAACCACCAACGAAGGATGACCAAGACAATTTCTCAACAGAAAGACATAAAATACCAAATGAATAGAGCTCAAATTAGGAGGAAACTCCAATTCATATGCTATGTTACCAACCCTTCGCAAAATTGCATTAGGACTAACATATCGGGAATTAAGCTTCCCTTTTTTTACCAAACTGCATTATTCCTTTTATGGGAGACACCCTTAGGAATACCTTATCCCCAACCTGAACTCTAAGTCTCTACGCCTTACATCCGCATAGGACTTTTGGCGACTTTGGGTAGCCTTAAGCCTATCTCGAATCACGTTTATCTTTTTCATAGCCTGATAAACCAAATCCTGATAAAATATATCTGCCTCACCGATCTCAAACCACCCAATAGGAGATCTATACCTCTTATCATACAATGCCTCAAAAGAGGCCATCCTAATGCTAGAATAATAGTTATTGTTGCAAGCAAACTCTACCAAAGGTATATGCTTAACCCAATTTCCACCATAAAAAATCACATATGCATGAAGCATGTCCTCCAATGTCTAAATGGTCCTCTCTACTTGCCCATCCATCTACGAATGAAAAGTAGTACTCAGACTAAACTTACCCCCCAACCCTTTCTGAAAAGACCTCTAAAAAACAAATGAAAGCTTTTTACCATGATCACAGATAATTGAAATAGGTACCCCATGCAACTTTACAATTTTCTAGAGATACAACCTCGCATAGTTCTCAGCCAAAAAGTTAGTCCACACCTGAAAGAAGTGAGCAGACATTGTCATCCTATCTATAATGATCTAAATTGAATCAAATTGGTTCTGAGATCAAGGAAGACTAGTAACAAAATACATATTTATTACCTCCTATTTCCATTGAGGTAACTCAATTTCTTGACAACCTCTAGGACTTATGTGCTCAACTTTGACTTGTTGGAACACCATACGCTTGGAAACAAAATCAGCCATATCCTTCTTCATACCATTCCACCAATATATCTCCTTGAGATTATTATATATTTTTGTTGAGGTGGGATGAACAACATAGCATGATTTATGTGCCTAAGCCAATATCCTTTGTCATAAACTATCGATATTAGGAACACATAACCTCCCTTGGTACCTCAAGGTACCATCCCCATTGGTCTCAAACACCACCAACCTTTGCCTATGAACAACACCCTTGATTTTCATGAAGATGGCATCTAGTATTTGTTTTACTTGATCTTAGCACCAAGAGATAACCGAAACACTTCCTCTACTATACACCACCATCATTGGAATCCAAGAGAAGAAGCCCCAGATTAGACAAACGGTGAATATCCTTTACCGATTCCCACTCTTTTTATCCACATAAGCTAAAATCCCCGTGGACAACTTGCTAAAAGCATTAGCAACCCCGTTAGCTTTACCTGGGTAATAGTGAAGACTCATATCATAGTCCTTGAGAAGCTCTAACCATCTTCTTTGCCTGAGATTTAGCTCCTTCTGAGTGACCACATACTATAGGCTCTTATGATAAGAAAAGATCTCTATATGCACTCCATATAAATAATGTCTCCAGATTTTCGAAGCAAAACCCACCGCTAAAAGCTCCAAATCATGAGTGGAATAATTCCTCTCATATAACTTAAACCCCCTATAAGCATAGGCAATAACCTTCCCATGATGCATCAAAATGCAGTGAATTCCCACCCGAGATATATCATAATAAACCACAAACCTCTCATTACCTTCAAGCAAAGTCAAAATTAAAGCTGAAGTTAGTTTATCCATCAACTACTCGAAACTCCCCTCACAAGCATCCGACAAAGAAAACTTTACCTTCTTCTAAGTCAACTTAGTCAATGGGGCATATATCATCTAGAAGCTTTCCACAAACCGCCTATAACTAAGCCAGACTCAAGAAGCTCTGAATGTCAGTTTGAGTCATGGGTCTAGGCCACCTCTTCACCACAGCTACCTTTTGTGGATCCACCATGATCCCCTCACTAGTAATAATATAACCAAGAAAAGTTACAGCATTCAACCAAAACTCACGCATAGAGAATTTGGCATACAACTACTGCTCTTTCAAGGTCTACAACACCACATAGAGGTGATTGGCATGATTCACCTCACTCTTAGAATAAACCAAAATGTCATCAATGAACACAATGACAAAAAGATCTAGAAACTGTCGGAAAACCCTGTTCATCAAATCGATAAATGCCTTGGGGTATTAGTTAAACAAAATGGCATAACCAAGAATCAAAGAGCCCATAACGAGTACCAAAAGCTATCTTAGGAATATCCACATCCCTAATCTTAAGTTGATGGTGCCCAGACTAGAGATTTATCTTAGAAAAGAATTTAGCACCTTTTAACTGAACAAACAAGTCATCTATCCTTGGAAGAGAATACATGTTCTTAACTATTACCATACTCTATTATCGGTAGTTAATGCACATTTAAAGGGAGCTATCTTTCTTATGCATGAATAATATCGGTGCACCCTAAGGGGACACACTAGGATGGATAAACCCTTATCTAAAAAATCTTTAAGTTGCTCCTTGAGTTCTCTCAACTCAATTGGGAGCCATTCTATTAGGACGAATAGATATTGGATAAGTGTTCGAAACCAAATTAATGCCAAACTCAATCTCCCTATTCAGAGGAACACCAGGAAGATCATCTGAAAAGACCTCAGGAAACTCATTTACCACTGAAACCAAATGTACAGAAGGACCTTCTAAGTTAGAATAGTTAACCCGAACCAGATGATAGAGATACCTTTTGGAGATTAATCTCTGAGCTCTAAGATAAGAAATAAACCTCCCCCTCGGTGCTAGTGAACCACCCTCCCACTCAATAATCAGTTAATTAAGGAACCTAAAGACAACCTTATGGATCCAATAATCTAAGGACGCGTAACAAGAGTGTAACCAATCAATCCCAAAAATAATATCAAAATCCACCATATCAAGCTTAATTAAATCCAAAAAATTCAGCCTACTACCAATAGATACCACACACACCCTATAGACTCTTTTAGCGATTACTAAGTCACCAACCAGGGTAGAAAAAGATTCGAAATAACCTCAAAATCAAAACCAAAATACATAGCCACAAATGGGGCCACATAAGAGAGAGTGGATCCCAGATCAAGCAAATAATGCATGTCACGAGAAAAGAGTTATAATATACCAGTCATGATATCAGGCGATGCATCAGATTCCTGTCAAGTAGCAAGAGCATATAACCTATTCTAACCTGAACCGATACCAAAAATAGAAATAGATGTAGAAGCAGCACACTTTGGTGTAGGAGCAGAAGACGAAGCAACTGGAGCCTTACTCGCTCCTGAAGCACCCTTACCAACTAGATAATTTCTAAGCATATGGCTTGGATGACTATATTTGAAACACATGTCCCTTCTCTTATCACAAAAATACCTATGCAACCTACCACAGAGCTGACAAAAGGACACGATGAAGCCAACTATGCTCCACTTGCTTGAGATTGGGCACCCTGTGCCCAAAAATTATTACCACCCTACTGACCTAATTTCCTGACTATTTTGGGTAAGGGCCACTGGTTAAAGAGAAGGAACCAGAACTCCTCTATTTCTTCTTTGGCCACTTACTGTCATTTCTTTTTTTCCTTCTCCATCTATTGCATATGAACCAACAACATAGAAAGGTTCATATCCTTGATTAGTAATGATGTTTTGCTTTCAAGGATCAAATCTCAAACAGTCCAAAAGTGAACTTTCTCATCCCTGACCTTATATCAGACACCAATTTTGAAGCATACCTAGAAAGCTGAAGAAATTTAAAGGCATATTCCCTGACAGACATTTTCCTTTTTCTCAAATTAACAAATTTCTCTGTCTTTGCTTTCCTCAACTTCTAAGGAAGGAAGCTATCTTGAAAAGAATTAGAGAAAGTCTCCTGCAAAGTTGACTTCTCAACATTATCTCTTTCCCTATCCCACGCCTCATACCATTGGTATGCCACATCCTTAAGCTAAAAAGTATAAAAATTTACCCCTTCCACATTCATGGCCTGCATCACCCTAAAACTTTTCTCCATTTCATCCAAGAAATCCTGACGATCCTCCTCCATTTTCACACTAGTAAAAGTAGAAGGATTGATCTTCATAAACTTTCCAACCCTTGTGGCGTTAAAAGATTAAACACCAAATGTATCCCGCTCAGCCTGAGCAGCAACCAACTAGGAAATAACATAACTCAATTAAATAAATTCTACATACGTCACCTCATCTTGAGGAGGACTAATAGCAACTGGTAGAACTCTAGAATTATAGGGACGAGAACCCTAGACCAAGTATGGATCCCTTGTATAGTACATGTCCTTTCAACATTGTCCCCAGTTAGGACAGAGGAGTTTTCTTTAGTCTTAGATTCCAGGACTTAGACTCCAAGCTTTAAAATAGAATACCAAGAAAGTGAAACATTCTTAAATGCCTTGTAGCCACTCTCTTATGAGTGTGACGCGCTACATACCTTTAAAAGAGACTCTACTCGACACGGCTCTGTGGAATCCCAATTGACCATGAACCTAAAGCCTTGATATCAACTTGAGATGATCCAAACCAGAGCCTTTTCATAATAGGCATCCTAACTCGAACCAGGATCATGGATCATCCCCATTACCCAATCTTACCTCCAAATATGCATACCCTAAGTCAGATGAATTTTAAATATATAACAAGCTAGCATTTATTATGATTCTAGACTCTAGAATAGGTATATAACCGTGACCAACCCAAACAAGTCCAACCATCGAGTACCCAACCAAGAACCATATTAAAACCAAAATAATAACTAAGTTCATATCCATAACATAACATAAAAGGATGGAACAATGATAAATTCAGTCTAATGGTACCACTCCTAATACCAATGCCAATACTAAGGCTGACCCCAATATCGACCCGGCCCATTCCAACCCATAGTAGTCACACAAAGCCTCTAACCAAAAGAAAAATAATATCCAATTGGAATATGCCCCTAAACATAGCGAAAACCAATATCCATAAGAAGTCCAAAGTATGTAAAAACATCCATGACGTGAAATGAGCCTTCCAAAATATGGAAGCTCATCACTTCGATCTAACTAAGATGATTCAAGCACTATACCGAAAGAGTAGAATGGTCGATTCCTACATCGCGTGGGGATACAACTGCCCAAAGATAAGTTAGTAGGTGAATGCTAGCATGAACTCCGAATAAGTATAAAATAATGTCATCCATTAAAACCAATTAAACCAATCATATGCATACAAATCATAAATATATATTTTATATACATATATATAACCATGCCAGGAAAGGAAGCTAAGTTAGCATGCCTTTAAAATAATTAACCATGGTACTTATAGCTTTACCATCCTAAAACCACTCGCGGGCTATATTGGTCCAGTGTAACCCCCTGAATGGGCCTTGATGTGTGTAGCCGCATGAATTGGAGATACCATAATAGTAGGGGATTCCTCACTACCATTTGCTATCCATGACACATAGGTACAATATACTTAAAGAATTACCATATACCTCAGAGTATCATATATGGTTGCTATGACCAACCCTCATGTCGGAAAACATGAGTATCTAGTGTCCATCTATTGGACTTGCACCTTCACGGTTAGCCACCACACCCCAACATTATTTCCCATTTAAAACCATTACCATCCAACCAAACCATTATTCCACTATTATTAACTAAGGCTATAAGTAGTGGTATCATCATACCGACTATAGCTTGGAAGCAATGTCCTTAGCCAACCGTTTTATGTAAAGGGATTCCCATGTACCCATAGATTACATTATTGAGTTAACTTGGGGGAATCCCATCTACCCCACTAGTGTTCCATTATTAAGTTTGCTTGGGGGAATCCCATCCACAAGTTGTTCATTAACATATTTACTTTGGGGTTTCCCTTGTACCCCACAAGGAAGTTTAATTAACTATAACCATGACTACTAAACCTTACCATTTAACCATTCCAATCCATTTATACTATTTTTGGTTCCATTACCAAACCAAACCATGCAATAGTTCCATTAAAAGTCCAATAATATAGTAAAAGTATTATCATAGGCATTTTATCAAACATGTTGGTGGCATAGTGTTTCCAAAACCAATTCCAATTACCAATTAACTATTCCCATGTAACCAATCATCCAAACTACCATTAAAGCATGTAAAACATAATTAAAACATAGGAAAACCATAACCAATCATTTAATACCAAACCCCCAAAACCATACATTAATCATGGCATGAAATCATGGTATAAAACATCCCTTTAGTTGGAACTAATAATGACGGAGGAGTACATGCCTAAATTTACGAAGATGATGGAGAAAAATCACTCATACAAGCCCTAAATTTATCCTCTAGATGAAACCCTACCCTTCCCTTACCTAATACCCTTAGAGAGAATTAGAGAGTGTTTCTAAGTATTTAAGATTAGAATAATTGGGTAAATGATGTCCCAATAGTAATATAAGTCATGGGTCCTTAAAGGATTAAGTAAAGAAAGGTTCAGATTAACCCCAACTAAAATTCCTTAAAATTCCCATCATATGGTATGACCACCCATACCAGTCATACCCTTCTATATGAGTGGTATCCACCATTCGTACCCTAAGCCTCCCCTTGGACCCAACACTATCCAATATATGACATTCCCAACCCAAGTCATATCCAACCATACGATTAGTACCCCTAGACCTTATCCTTGGTATAATAGAACCAAAGAACGTTTGAATACTACCTACCATACAGGTTAATGGTATGACTTGTACCCTATTTTACAAATCATGATGAACCACTCATACTCAGGTAGAACTTAAGTTACTAAGTCTCAGAGTAAATGAAAGAAAAAATCAAACCATATGACCCATCACCAACTATATGACTAAACCCACCAAGTAGTACCCTTTTCATAAACCAATCCAACCCATGAACCAACACTAGTTAGCATACGATCAACCCATACCAACTTTAACCTACCATACTAATGGTACCCACAAGTCGTATGATGTCCAGTAACCAGAAATCCAAGAAATTTTTTAAGGGTCAAAACCCAAGGTGTTCAGTTATCTATTCTTGATGAACCTCATTTTAAAGATTGGGCATATTCATAGCACTTGAAAGGTCAGCATCCTCACCCACTTCTTTTTTTTTCACTTTTCTTTCCTAATGCCTCCATATATTAATGCAAGAGATGCATGTCCTCCCCTATTGTAGTCACCCAATCCAAGATAGTTAGACGCATTTCCTCAAAGCCTTCATATCTGGCATATTTTTCTTCCATTGTCACATTATGAGACCTATCAAAATCATAAGAATAAGTAGCATTTTCATTTGAATAACTAGGGGAAGGGGTACTTGGACAATCACTCCAACATCCATCTCGACCACCACATAAAGAACAATCATACTCCCAATAGGATTGAGATGGTGCACACACCTCTTTTCGAGAGCATATTTATTATTTTGCCAAAAGTAGGGTCCACCACAATATAGACATAGATCATCAAGATCAAATTTACAACCACCAAACTTATTTGTATTCCATGATACCATAAAGACAAGTAGACAAAAATAAAAATCTATCAAACACAAGAAACAAAAGAAAATCACTAACACATTTTCATAAGTTTGAATCAAAGCAAGTAATCTAAAACTCTAAACTAACTCAATAGTCAAATTGTTCTCCGGCAACGACACCATTTTTTATGACGCTCAAATAACATTCTTGAATAGGTGTAGTAGTCATTGTCAATATATTTACCCAGAAAAACTTGAGGCCAAATTCATAGGTCACAATGTGAATGGTGATCTATTAATTTGAAATGAAAGTAACTAGCTAAATTCAAATCTGGGATACAAATATTTGGGGGTTTGTTTGAACGTTTTCTAATGTATAACAATTTTTGAGCTTTTTGAATACTAACTTAAGGCTAAGAATAGTTAGAGTGTAATCAATTAGGAGTGGATCTTGGGGTTATTCCATTCTAGGTGCGAACTCATGCATGAGTAATTGAGAATTTATCCAAATTTAGCTAGGAGTCATTGGTAGGCTAGATTTAGTGGTATTGGTGTCAATCTTCCAATAAAACACCAAAATTCACGAATGGATTCTTTCGAACACCTCATAAGTGTATCAATTTCACCAATCTATTGCCTTAATTAGCATCCTTGTGTCCAGAAGATGCAATTAAATGAACTAAACCAAGTTATTGCTTACAACTACTCCTCACACATACCCCCTTTTCAAGCATGATATGGGTTCAAAGTTAATTGGGGTTTGCAATGCCCAATTATTATTTAAAACATGGAATAAATGTAAAACCCACATATAGCTAATTAGGAAGATATATCAACATCACCCATGAACTAATTATGACCTTTTCAAGCATAACCCCAAGAGGAAGAATTAGCTATCATAAAGATATAAAGTAAAGACATACCAAATTTCTGATAAAATTGATCTATGAAAGATAAAGAGAATGCAAACTTGAACTTTAAATTTTAATAAATCTTAAGTGGAAATTACTAATCCTTCGCTTAGGAATCACTCTAATGTCTTCTTAGCTCAAGAGTAGTTCAATACTTTCAAAAGCTAAAAGATGTTAAAAGGATATTATGAAAATGAGCTAAAAACCCCTATTTAAGCCTTAATTACACATTTTCCAAATATTACAAAATGCCTTCTTTTTCTTGATATACTTGAGCAAATTCGAAGCAGATAGAGAGCATATGGAAATCAGATCTAAAGAATATGCAAAGTAGATGACTCTTTTGATAACTTGTTGACTTGAATAACTTGCTCATTTTTCCTTTTCAACTTTTATCTGCACAAATATGCATTAAGTATGAGATTAACATCTAGTAAAAAAAAACATGATAATTTAAGCTAAAAAGGTTCTAGCAAGTCATCAAATTGACAACTTATCATATATCTAGACTCATGAGCCTCTGTCAAAATCCATTCCCACAGCCCATCAACATCAGGAACACACCACCTTCCTTGATACCGCAGAATGATATCTCCCTAAATATTAAAAGCCATAACCTTTTGCTGACCTACATCATCTTTAATCTCCATAAGTATGGGATCAAAATCCTGTATCTCCATTACCTCAGCATTAAGCGATGATTTAACTACTTCTTGAATAATCACTCCTCCATCCTCAGAATCAACAGACGAACTCCCAAGTTAGCCAACCTATTAATATCCATCACTAACCCATTTTTCTCCTCATCAACATGAGATAAGATTCCCATAGACAACCAGCTAACAGCATCAACAACCACATTAGATTTAAATAGATAGTAGTGTAGATTTGTGTTATAATTCTTATGTAATTTGAGCCACCACCTCTCCCTGAGGTTCTATTCCTTCTGTGTAAATACATACTGTAAGATTTTTTGGTCTGAATAGATATCCATATGCACCCCATATACATAATGGCACAAAATCTTCAAAGTAAAGACCATAGCTGCCAACTCTAGATCGTGAAGTCAGGTAATTCATCTCATGAACCTTAAGCTGCCTAGAAGCATAGCCAAAAACCTTAGAATGCTACATCAAGATGCAACCCAATTCTACACGGGATGCATCATAATATATAAAAAACCTATCAGTATCCTCGAGCAGGGTCAATACTGGCGCAGAAGTCAACTTATCCTTCAGCTTCTCAAAACTCAACTTATCCTTCAGCTTCTCAAAACTACCCTCACAAGTATCGGGCCACAAAAACTTAATATTTTTCTTAGTCAACCTTGTAAGTGGAGCAGCAATAGATGACAAACTCTCCACAATCTTTGATAATAACCAGCCTTTAAGTTGGAGTTGAGGGACTAGGCGATTTCTTAACTGCGTCAACTTTCTATGGATCCACCTTGATCTTCTCACTATAAACAACTTGCCTAAGAAAGGTCACAACATTTAGCCAAAATTCACACTTAAAAGTTTTTGCATATAATTTCTAGTACTTAAGAATCTGCAACCAAATTTGGACTTGACTGGCATTATCCTCCTCGCTTTTGGAGTACACCAAGATGTCATCAATGAAGACTATAACAAATAAATCCAGAAACTACCTAAACACCCTATTCATAAGATCCTTAAAAGTAGCTGGAGTATTAGTAAACCCAAATAACATAACTAGATACTAATAATGACCATACTGGGTTTGAAAAGTAGTCTTGGGAATATTAACCTCCCTAATTTTCAGCTGATAGTAGCCCGAATGAAGATCAAACTTAGAGAAGCATCTCAAACCCTGAAGCTTATCGAAGAGGCCATCAATCCTAGGGAGATGATAAGTATTTTTCACTATAACCTTATTCAACATAGGATTGTCTATACACATCCAAAAAGACCCATCTTTATTTCACACAAAAACCACAGGAGCAACGCACACAGAAATACTAGGATGTATAAAGACCTTATCAAGAAGATCTTTTAACTACTCTTTTAGCTCTTTAATTTATCAAGATCTATCCTATAAGGAGGAATAAAAATAGGGTGAGTATATGATAGAAGATTAATCCCTCAATCTATCTCCCTGTTGGGAGGAATTCCAAGAAGATCATCAGGAAAAAATTTAGAAAAATCATTAACCACATGGATAGATTTCAAAGCAAGAAATTCAGAGTTAGAATCCTTCATCCGCACTAGATGAAATAGACACTAGTTGGAAATCAACTTCGGAGCATGAAGATAGGAAATAAACGTCTCTTGGGGTACTAAGGAACTCCCCATCTATTCAAGCACCAGTTCATTAGGAAAATGGAAATTGACCATTTGGGTCCTACAACCAGAGAAGCATGGCATGAATGAATCTAATCCATCCCCAAGATTACATCAAAATCCACCAAATTAAGTTCTATTTAATCCGCCGACATCTTCCTATGAAAGATGGAAACCAACAACCCCTATGGATTTTTTTAGAAATAATGGAATCACCCATGGAAGTAGACACAAAAAAGGGGTTGGAAATATTTTCAAGACCAAAACCACAGTGCACAGCCACATAAGGGGTCACATAAGATAGGGTAGAACCCGAATCAAGCAAATAGTAAATATTATGAGAGAAAAGTTGAAACATAACAGTAACAACATCAAGGGATGCCCCAGACTTTTGATGAGTAGCAAGTGTATAGAGATGATTCTTCCATCGTATTAGCTCTAGTGGCAACTTCAGCAATGGGACAAGTTTATTGTAGATGATCAGACTGACCATAATTAAAACAAAAATTCCTTCCCTCCTTATAATAACCACAGTGAAGCTACCTGCAAAATTGACGAAGAGGATAAGGTTGGGATGATTGAACTCCACTAACCTAGGATTGGGCACCCAGTACCTTAGGGCTACTACTAGCCTAAAAATGATGATCACCAGCAGGTCTATGATAAGGAGCACTAGTTGTCAAATATGAATTTCCCAATTCTCCATCTTAGTCCAATGTCTACCATTACTCCTACTATTTTATTGAACTACACTCTACTCTAAATATCCAAACCTCTTGTTGTGCCTCTCTTCTATCTCTACTTATTTTTTTTTCTCATCCTCGTCCTATTGTATATTATAGACTACCATCTTTGATATGTCCACATAATTATTCAACATAGCAGCCTTTCACTTTAACACAAAAGCACGGGATAACCCAAAAGCAAACTTCCTCATCCTAGACCTCATATTAGACAACAACTTCAAAGCATAACGTGAGAACTGATGAAACTTTAGAGCATACTCCTTAACACTTATCTTACCCTACTTTAAGTTCATAAATTCTCTTACCTTAGCTTTACTTAACTCCTAAGGAAAGAAGTGATCAAGAAAATCACAAAAAAACTCATCCCATGTTGTAGGCACAACATCATCATCCCTTATGGATTCCACTCCTCAAACCATTGGTAAGACACATCTTTCAACTGATAGGCAGAAACTCTACACCTTCAGAATCAGTAAGATGCATAACCCTAAAAATCTTCTTTATTCATCAATAAACCCCTATGGATCCTCCTCAAACTTAAAGCCTATAAAGGTTGGGGAATTCAATCTCATAAACTAGCTAACCTGAGTGACCTCTGATGAGCTAACAATAGGACCAATATGATCAGACTAATGAGACTGTGATGTTACCAGTTGAGCAAGCCTATGAATAGACTGACAGAACTCTGCATTAGAGATTTCTCCCTTAGGTGACTGAGCATATGAGTCACCAGCTCGATAATCCTAAAAATAACTAGTAGGGATCGATGGAATCCTGCATGGAGAAATATAGTTAGGAGAACTTTAGATCGGGTATACACTACTTAAATAAGGCAAGTTCTCTCCATATTTTCCTCAGGTGGGACAAAGGTTCAAGAAAAGTTTCTACGACCATTAAATCTTTGGGAAGGCATGATATGAAATGCAAGCAAGATAGGGGTTAGAGAAGTTTCATGACAATTAGACTCTATTGCCCAAAATATAACACAAAAAAGGGAAATATTCCTAAGTGCCTTGTAGCCTCCCTCTTATAAGGGTAGGGCACTACACACCCATAGTAGGAACTCTACTCAAAATAACTTTGGGGACATCTAAAGACCCTAAAACATGCTTTAATACCAAGCTTTTCATGACATGAAGTAGGGCCTAGTCGTGACAAGTATCTCAACCCCATCGTGGGTCAGAGATAACCCCCTTACCCTACCTTCAGAGAACAATAAATGAATACAGCAAAAGCTAACAAAAAATTATAAATAAGATAGATGAAGAAAATAAATTGAAGAGACTAAACAAGACAATCAATCCTCTTAATACTGTCACAAAATTCTCTAAAACCAGAATACCTAACTAAATTGGGATATGCCCCCAACTATGACCAAAAAATTCAAAAAGAAATACTAATAAATAATATAAACAAGTGAAATGACCGGGCATTCCAAAAGATAGAGGTTCACCACTTCACAAAATATCCACAAGAGTACCAAATCACCTAACACTACACAAGAGAAACAAAAAATCCCTCGTACCCTACATCATGAAATGATGCACTATCCAGGGATGGTCCATGAGGTGAGCACTAGCATATAACTCAGACAAAAGGATAAAAAATATTGTTGCTAAAAAATAGACAAAACCACATGCACAATTTTTAAATATACATATATAGGATGTCGGGATAGGGACAAGATTCACAAACATGAGAGTTTATATCATTACCTAAACTAAGTAGCTCTCTCTATCTTAAAGGTGCACATGGGCTATATGGGTCCAGCTCCCCCTGTGGGAAGGGGCCCAGTGTGTGTTAGCTTCACCTACTAAGGAAAATAAGTAAAGCCTAAAGACACCAATGCGATAGCTATCCAAAATATAAAGTGTTCATTAAGAACACGGTCACATAGACCCCCAACACCATCAAAGGGGGATTTTGGTGTTGATTCCCCCATGACCTACACCTTTATGGTGAGCTACAAAATTCTCTTTAAGTCCAAAGTAAAAAAGTTTCACATACACCCATAATTAACTCAGGAGTCTTTCATTAAGGCCTTTACCAACTAGGTATTGTCATAACAATATTCTTACAAATTATTTTATTTATGCCAAACCAACCCATATAACCATTAGACTCCCAAGTTCCATTTAAAACCTAAAAAATAAGGCCACCCGGGCATCCCCAAAATCATTATTATTTATTTATCTTTCAATGCAATGCAATCGTGTAACACCTCAATTTTCTAAATCAGCATGCTAGACAGTGCTCATGACCCCGAAGGACCACAAGCTAACCCATGACTGATATTTATACCTGTACACTGCATAATATAACATAAAAATATGGAAACATGTACTGAATGGCCAAAAGGTTCAAATCTGAATAAAACATCTGATAAGACAATGTCTGAAAATGGAATAACAATATTAAAACAAATCTAAAATAACTGTCTGACATACTATAGTCTAGAAAGCCTCTAAACCGTTTGAATAAGGAGTTGATGGGACATGTCCCCAACTAACTTCATCTAGCAACTAAACTAAAATAGTAAATGAAGAAATAATCATATCGTTCTCAAATGAGAAGGACTCACTGCAAACTCTGAACACTGGAATGCTACTGCTGATTTAGAGTTTGTGCCTCTTAACCTATGGTGTAACATAAGAGAAAGCAACATAGCGCAAATATGTTATTACGTCTGAATGTACTGAGTATATGAGTGAGGTAGCCTAAATGCAAAGGGTTATATGCATGAACAATACTAATTGATATGAATGTGAGAATACATACATGTATATGTAACTATAACTGAACTCGTGGAGATACTGACTATTGAGCCTAAATACTGACAACATGAGTGTACTAATACTGAGATACTTAATAGATGAATGACTATTTATGGCAGTTCAAATTATGATGAACTGGTCTGATTAACTGTATCTAATAGTCCTGAAACTGAGATTGATAGCATGAGTTTACTGATATCTAATATAACTGATAAATGAGTTCTGATATATGATATAGCTGATAATATAAATTTTGACAACTGATATATTTGATAACATGAGTGACTATATCTGATAGCCCTGATACTGATTACTGGTAACATGAGTAACTATATCTGACAACCCTGATACTGGTTATTGTTAACATGAGTGACTATATCTGATAGCCCTGATACTGGTTACTGATAACATGAGTGACCGTATCTAATAGTCCTAAATCTGATGGAACTATCTGAGTCCCGTACTGTATCTGATTTAACTGTATCTGACAGTCCTAATATACTAAAATCTGAAAACTAACTGAGTTTTTTTACTGAGATGAAGACTAAAACTGTGGGAGGTAGTTGTTTAATCGACATTCCCCATGTATGCTATTATAGCTGAGTTGGGGTCTAATCTCTGCCCTGACTGGAAGGGTGTCAATACCGCGCCATTGATAAAGACAATGTGCGAGTAACCCTCATATAACAGGTAACTCTAGTGAGAATGATGGGAACTCTAATATAACAGGTTAATCCACCTCATTTACCCTCATATAACAAGCTGCGATGTCTAAATCTATGATGGCTACATAGTTCTGGAATGCAAGGATGACTAATAATAATCACACCCTCATATAACAGGTGAGTTCCCATTCTTGGGTTCACTCAGTGCAAACTCCTACTTCCATCTGAAGAGACTGAACATGATTAGCTAAGCTGAACTGAATAACTGAACTGAACTAATTAGCTGAAATGACGTTGATTAACTGCACTGATACTAGTGGTATTGTTAAGCAGAGCTAAACTAAGTTTATTGGATTTCGATGACGGATGGAATTTACTGAGTTCTAAGGACTAGTTAAGAGTACTGAAGTTACTGAGATTAATTATGAATACTGAGGTTGCTGAGGTTACTGAGCACTGATATTACTGAGATTACTGAGTTTTTCTAAGTCACATGACTGACTGAATTCTATAGATCATGGCTTGACTGAGAGTATCATGATAATATGACATGGATCTAGGCACACAACTATTTTTTGGGTACAAATACCCCCAGGACTCGATGGAAGAAAACTGACACAACTTGACTTTCTTGAGTACATGATCATCAATAACAATCCATAATACATAAGTGAGGGATTTCATAAAGTACATGGTCATCATAATATCTAACATGAATAGAAATGCTTATAATCAATTCATAAATCTCATATTCTAATATCATGGGCAAACCGACAACATATACTATTCATAACAAGGGCATGGAAACCATTGAAGCATAAGGGAATGGCAAACATGTAACATTTAGTTCATATTATAATAATTTAGGGATAACTCATATGATACTTCAAAATCATGATCTTGTTCATAGCATGGAAGGCATATAGACACATTATGAATCTATTCCCAAATCATCATGTACATTCTATTAACACATATATTGCACAAAAATAACAAGTGAGCTCTTTGAACTTAATAGACTAGCATGAATTTATCACATAGTTCTCCCCTAAGTTATAATACATGTTTTTTTTATCATTCTAGGCATTTTATGAAACACCTTACATGCACAATATTGAGCATAGGTGTACTAAACAAATTTAGAAATCTTGAACCACCCAAATTCATGGGTTACCAACTAACATGGCCATACACTTCTTGGAAAAACATTTAGATACCATCTTGAAACACAATTAACAACCATCAACGTGAACATAATCATACAACAACATAAAGAACATAATTTATTATCTAAAATATGGTTCTTGAGCTCCACGGATGAAAGGGATCCGTGGATGAACACTATGCATACTTTATTTCTCAATTTCATGAAGATTGATGGAGAGAATTACTTGAGCTTGAATCTTCTATGAAAATCCTAGCTTGTGTTCTTGAGAGGATTTTGAGAGAAAGAAAATGTTTTGGTGAAATAAGGTCTTAATTCCATGTTTAGGCATTATATAGGTGTGGAAAAAGGACTATTTTTGCCCCAAAAACGGACTTTTAAGTCACCTAGACACCCACATGTGTGCCGCACAATTTATCGTACTCCTTAGGGTGTACGTCGCACATCATATCACACATATTAGGGTGTGCGTCGCACACCTTATCGCACACCTTAGGTCATAAGATCTTGCTCGGGTGTCGAATTTGGGATAAATTAGCATCGTTGGAAAGCTAATTCAAAGATATTTCATTTGATATATAGTAGGTCCTATAATTAAATATATACAAGGAGTTATGATCGATTGAAGTTGACCCAAGTTTTGACGCTCACTAAAACTTGAACGATAGGAAAGCTTTCAACCTGTACTTGAGTTAGGGAACCTGTATGATCTAAATTCATGCTCAAATAGATTTCCACACTACATAATTGATTAACATACTAAATTTACATAGGATTCGAGGCTTTTGAAATGTCTACGCATAGGAATGAAGGATTTTTGTTCTAGTCCAAAATGTGGGGTATTACAAATAGGTTCCAAAATAAGTTAAGTTATATGAATCCATATATAAAACCAAGATAGTAAAGTGGGTTGAGGTTAATACCATTATCAAGCCAAAATTTATTCAATTTGGAGAAACCCATGTCCCCTATTCCAACCATTAAGACAATACACCAATTCAGTCTCAAAACCATCAATTTAATACATGAAAAATCCATTTAAAACATGGGACAAGTAATTTAAGTAATAACAACCAAAAACCCTCGACCCCAATTTTAAAATCATTAATTCAAATCACGTGAATATTTAATAATTTAATTCCACAATGTAAAATTAAAGTTTATGAAAGAGAAACATGCCTGAAATATAAAGGAATATAAAGATAAATTGATGTTTGGATACCGAATGATGTATTCTCTATAAAAACCACCCTTGAACTTTCTTGGGTTTTGAGTTAAAGAGAAAAAGGATGATGTTTGATATTTGATAGCTAAAGAAAAAAGGCCAATTGGGTGTTTAAAAGTAGTCCAAGGGGTAAAAGGACCAAAAGCCCCTCAACCCAAGTGAAAAAATAAAAATTGAATGAATTTAACATAGCAGCGTGGAATGCTACTATCGCGGAGCCTAGCCTCTGTTCCATGCCCTTAGCATGGAGTCTAAGTGGAGTGCTACTATCATGGAGGCTTATTACCTCGGGATCCCAAAATAACCCCCAACCCTTTCCAAAACTTTCCTAAAATACCCTTTTAACATCCCAAATAGTAATTCAAGTCAAAATTGATATTACACACACGAGAGGGTCAAAAATAAATTTATTAAAATTCTATGGGGTTTAACAGATCCTTTAGTTTAGCCAAAGTCATCTTAAGGGTCCTTTAGTTCATCCAGAGTGGTCCTGTAAGGAGGAATAAAAATGGGATGGATATGGTAGAAAGTCAAACCCAAAAACTATTTCCCTATCGGGAGGACTTCTAGGAAGATCATCGGGAAAAACATCAGGAAATTCATTAGCCACAAGGACAAATTGAAAACAGGTACTCTCTGAGTTAGAATTCTCAACTCAAACTAGATTATATAGACACACATTGGAAATCAATTTCTAAGCTCTAATATAAGAGATAAACCTCCATGTTTGAACTAGAGAATTCCTCTACCCTTCTAATGTCGGTTCATTAGGGAAATGAAAGGTGCCCTTTCGGGTCCTACAATCTCGAAAAGCATACAACGAATGGAGCCAATCCATCCTTAAATTATATCAAAATACACCATATCACGTTCTATCAAATCCACTAATGTCTCCCAATGAAGAATGGACACCACACAACTCCTATAGATTTTTCTAGAAAAAATAGACTCACCCACTTGAGTAGACACATAAAAAGGGTTGAAAATATTTTCAGGACTAATATAGAAGTGTACAACCATATAAAGGGTCACATAAGATAGGGTAGAACCCAGATCAAACAAATAGTAAATATCACAAGAGAAGAGATATAGAATACTAATGAAAACATTTGTAGATGCCTCATTTTCCTGATGAGTAGCAAGTGCATAGAGGAAATTCGACCATTATCAATACTTGAAGTAGCGCCCTGGGTGCAAGAGTCAAATAAGTGGTGGCCGAGACCTTATTAGGTCTAGTGGAAACTTTAGCTATAGGATAATTTCACCGTAGGTAACCAGCCGGCCACAATAAAAACACAAATTCCTCTCCTTCTAATAATATCCACGATGAAGTAGTCTATAAAATTGGTAAGGACGGTAAGGTAGGGCTGACTAAGATCCACTACTATAGTGGAAACAACAATCACCTAAAAGCTTACGATAAGGAGTATTAGCTAATGAATAAGAATTTTGGTAGTTTTTCTTCTTAGTCCATTATGTACCATCCCATCCACTGTTCTCCTTATTTGTATTCTACTCAACATACCTAAACTTCTTGCTCTGTCTTTCTCCCATCTCTACCTAATTTCTTTTCACATCTTTTACTTGTTGTATATAAACCACCAACTTTGATATATCGATATCATTATTAAACCTGGTAGCCTTGCACTCTAACACCAAATCATGGGACAAATTAGAAGCAATCTTTCTTATTCTGGACCTCATATTAAACACCAACTCCAGAGCATAATGTGGCAATTGTTGGAACTTTAGTGTGTAGTCCTTAACACTCATCTTACCCTACTTCAAGTTCACAAACTCTTCAAACCTAGCCTCTGTCAACTCCTGAGAAAAGAAGTGATCAAGAAAAGCACCTAAAAAATCATCCCATACTACTAGCTCATCATCATCACCTCTCAGATCCTCCCACTCCTCGTACCACTGATAAGCTACCTCCTTTAACTAATAGGAATCAAATTCAACACCATTAGAATCACTACCAAGTATTACCCTAAAGATTTTCATCATCTCATCAATAAACCCTAGAGGATCCTCCTCAAATTTAAAGACTATAAAGGTTGGGGATTCAACCTTACAAACTATCCAAACCGAGAGACCTTAGATAAACTGGCACCATGACCCTTTTGATCAGTCTGACAATACTACAATGTCAAAAGCTAAGAAAGCATATGGATGGACTGATAGAACTCCACATTTTAAATATCTCCCAAGGGAGTTGAGTGCAGGTAGAACCAGCCCATAAGTTTCGAGGAAGACTAGTAGGGATATGTAAAACCCTGGGTAAAGTGGTGTAGTTAGGAGTAGGGACCTTAGATTGAGTCTGTATTCTATATGTAGGGTGAATTTCTTCTATATTTACCCCAATTAGGACAGAGGTTCCATCTGAGCTCCTACAGCCATTAGATATTTGGGGAGGTATGATCGAGTAATAGAAAAATCCTCAAAACCTACATCATGAAATTATGTAGCATTCGGGGATGATCAGATGGGCGAGCATTAGCATGCAACACAAGAGAAGGGATAAGATAATTCATTTACCCAAAATCCATTCATAAACCACATGCAAAATATTTTTACATATATCTAGGATGTCGGGATCTAGACAAGGGTCATGAAACATGCTAGTTTAAAATATTAGCCTGAAATGTGTAGCACATTTCAACCTGAAGGCACCCTCGGACTATATGGGTCTACTCTCCTTTTTGAAGGGCCCTAGTCCATATTAGACGCATGTAGCAAGGAATGGATAAATACACCAAGGTAATAACCATCCAAAATATATTTATCTAGATAGATGGTCATATAGACCCCCTAATATTGGTAAACATGGTTTCCAGTGTTGGTCCCCTCGGGACTACACCTTCTCATTAAGCTACACAATTCCCATTAAGCCCAAAGCAAAGCATTTGCAAATAAACTAACCATTAACCAAGGATTCTTTTAATAAGGCATTTTCCAACTTGGTATTATCACCCCAATATGCTTGCAAGATATTCCAATTATGCGATACCAAAACCATTCAACCATTAGACTCTAATTTCTAATTTTTAAATCCAAAACCAAAGCCACCAGGGGCATTCCAAAGCCATACCCACCAAGGACATTAAACCTTTTTATCCATTTATCCTTTAATGCATTGCAAGGTCTCAAAAGACAAGTTAAATTATATAAAAATTCATATTCAAAATCAAGATTACAATGTGGGTTGAGGTTAATACAATTACCATGCAAAAATACATCAATTTGGCGAAACACATATCAGATGTTTCAACTATTATAACATTGCACGAATTTAGTTCCAAAAACCATTTGTTAAAGCATGAACAACCCATTTAAACAGGGAAAAAGTAATTCTAGAATTATTAACCAAAAATCCTCGACCAAACCACTCACTCAAAAACATATGAATATGGAATACATTTATGCCACAATGTAAAATACAAGTTAGGGAATAAGTAACATGCTTCAAAATTACAAAAATTTATAGAAGTATCAAAGTTTAAAGCCTGGGGAATGGATTCCTTGAGAAACCCTTTGTATTTCTTGCCTTGGGAGTTGGAGAAGAGAGAGAAAAAGAAAGCTAAGTAAATTTGGGGGGTTTTTTAGGGTTGGGGGATGTTTATAATGTTTTAAAAGTGATAAGGACCAAAAATCTCCCACCCCAAGATAAAAAATAAAACTACACGAAATTTATATAGCAGTATGACACGTCACTATCGTGGAGGGTATTAAGCATGCCACGCTCTTATCGTGGAGGCTAAGTGGTGTAGTATGCCACTATCACAAACCCTCACTACCTTGAGGTCCCAAAATGACCCCAAACCACTTTTAAATATTCTAAGACTTTCCCAAAACACCCCTTTAACATCCCCTATCATGATTCAATTCAACAATCAACATTATGTATGTGGGAGAATCAAAAATAAAATAGTCACAGATTTTTGGGGTCTTACAGATTCTTTGCTAATTACAACAAAAATAATTTCTAAAGTTGAAAAAGGGAAAACGAAAGATGGGGTTTCATCGACAACCTCTTATTTGTTTGACTACTCATAGTTATTTCTTTTATCTTATCTAATTTATAGATAAAAGTATAAACACAATCTCAAGAAGATAGACACTACAAATAAAAAATAATAAATGCAGAAAAAAGTTATAAAGAAGATGAAAACATAGGACGACAACAAAATAATTTTATATGTAAGAGGACGCACAAATTAAAGTTACTACTATTGATTGTGAGGAATGAAATATCATCCACTCTGGGTCTAAAAATACATAGTCCGATAGAATTGTTAGTAACAGAGAAGTGATAGTCACATGGATAGAGTTGTGATTCACTGAAGAAGAATAAACCATCTCATCTCAATATTTTTGTGTCTGAACAAGGATCAAAAGCAGGATGCTTATCTCTATCATGCACATTGTCCTTCACAATCATCATCGACACTAATATCAGCACTATCATGGTTTACATCCTCATCAAATGTGACTTCATTTCCTAGTTTAATTCTAAACAATAAAATATTTTAGAAATTAAATGTTCCAATTATAAGAGCTTTGGAATATTTCTAGCAGCAACGCACAATAAAAAATAAAGCATAATAATAAGTTTTAAAATTTGGGAAACTCTGTGAGAGTTACCTCTGGCAGGAAAGCACAATATGTATCTATCGTAGAATCTAGCCCAAATAAGAAATCATCTTATCTCTGCATGTTTTTATCTAAACAATGATCATAAAAAGGATTCTTATCTCCAGTGTGCACATTGTCCATAACGATCATCAATATAATATCATTACCATCATGGTTCATATTCTCACCAAATGTGATCCCTTTTTCAATTTAATTTGAACAAAAAAAATAGTTTAGAAACTAAATGTCAATTATAAGAGCTTAGGAATATCTCTGGATGCAGCACAAAATATATATCCACCACATTCCTATTGGAGACCGTATAACCTATTAAAATAAAGTAAATATGTATGCTATCTAGAGGAAGGACTACAAGAGCCTATTTCAAACCATCATCAATTAGACATTTGTTTACATTCAATAAATCTTCTATTTTGCTCATCTCATGACGAACAAAATTTTAAATAGCTAGAAACTCTTACTGTCCGTTCAAAATAGTAAAGATCAAAATTTTTTTATAAGGATTCAAAGAAACAAAAAGAATTTGAAGAGCAAAAACTACATTCTATAAATTTTGTTTCATTTGCAACTTAGAGAAGTCAGAAACCATAAAATTAATGCATAGATTGTCCATCATAGTGATGAGGAGGGATATTAATGAATGCAATATTTAGAATATAATATATATAATAAAGGTTTTAAAAATAGTTACGGTAATCAAGTTCCAATACTAACAAAGAATTCATTTAGTGTCCTCACTGAAATAGGTAGAAGGAGTTGATAGAAGTAGATCAAACAAGCATACTAGATGGTTTGGAAAATTGAAACATCCCCAAGCTTATTATACATTAAAATAAAAAAAGGTGAAAAAAAGGAGTCAGCTAAGGAATGGGTTACCAAGTCTTTTGATTAGATTTTTCAAGGAGGAATTACAACTTCTATGACACCTAGACAATAATCTAACATGGAAAAAGTCATATCACCATGCTCAAACAAAGGTGAATCACATGCTTTCATAGAAAATAAAGCATACACATCAAAGCCCTCATGCAAAATGGCACGTGTATTGAAGTAAAAGAAATAAAGAATAACATGGTTGTAGTAGTACACAATAATAGGGACCTACAGATTTCACATCTGAAGGATAAACAAGAAAGTCTTCATCTTGTAATGAATATATCAATAAATGCAAAGGGATGAAGCACAATGATAATTTGGCAATGGTAGTTTGCCAATTTGATACTCCGCAAACATTGGCTATTAGAAAATCTTCTAATAAATTCTTAAAAGATATTATTTCTTATAAATATTGAGGAATGTAATGCCGGAAATAGAAGGTCCAGAACTAAATTTTATAATGGGCCTAGATGAGTAGTCTGATGATGCTTTGACATACATAGCTAAGAAGGTTAACTTGTCGCCAGGGGTTATGAAAGCTTCAAGGAAAGGAAAGAAATAAGGAAATTGTGAAAATGTTCAACCTATCAAAATTCAGCCAAAAAGAAATAAAATAGTTAATAATTGATGATGAACTTATTTACTTGGAATATAAGGTTTGTAAAATCACAAAAAGCATTTCAAAGAATTCAAATATTAGACAAATATCACAACTTTGCTTTTATTAACCTAATAGAGAATTTTCAAGATAGTAGACATATCAACAAATACAAAAGAAGATTAAGAGTACCTTTTGTACTTCTAATTGTAATGGTAGAAGAAGATTGAGAATGTCCTTTTCTACTTCTAATTGTAATAGTAAAATACGAATTTCATAAATCATAATTTTGAAAATATAGTTTTTAGTAATATATAATAACAATTGACATTATAGTTGACCTATTAAGAACTGCCTCACAAGTATTATGTTACTATTATTTATGCAATGTGTAGTGCTAATCAAATACTATTTTGTGGGAAATACTTTAAAAATCAACAATTTGATTTTCCTTGACAATTCTCACCAAGTCATTGATCAAAATATATAGAACTTTGGCTAGCTAAAAAAGATAGGCTAATTGATTTTCACATATAATCTGATATACAGTCATCATCGTTCAACGCAAGTCCATTAAAATTTTCACCCATTGCATGTTCTAGGATTCCATATTACTCAACTGCTAACTAATTAAAGACCAGTTAAAAAATTAAGGTATAATCTGAAAAAAAATACCAACTGCATAGTCAACTACTTTTCTTTTTTCAATGTTAAATATCTTTACAGACAAATTATAGTTACATTCACTTTTTCATGGAAGATAAAAAAAAACTTGCAAGAAAAATAGAATATGCTTATTTAAGAATAAAAAATGAGGAAAATATTCTTTAGCTAATAATGGCTTGAACTTTTGTCCTCTATTTTTTGTCATATAATTTACACTTCTTCTTTAGTAGATTTATGATATGCACTCTTTTACCACACTGTTAGATGTATTTTCAAGTTTCAAAAGATATATTCCTTACAAATAATGGCTAACGTTAATTTGTGTATGACAAATTTTAAGAGTAGTTCATCTACAACTACAAAAAAATATAAGGGTAAATGACTGTTAGTGGATGAGAATACTTTTTAAAATTATTTAAACATGCAATGTAGTGATATATCAGGTATATAATTAAACAAAAAAAATAATTCACACTTTTACATGCTTCACTAATTTTAAAATTCATATATCAAGTTCTTGTGCTCTCAAATCAACAAATCATACTGTCAAATCCTAAAAAACATCCTTCCATTCTAACAAAATAATTCCTTGAATCAGATAAATGAATTCATTTATTAATCAAAAAAGACAACATTCAGTCTGAACGTATAAAAGGTCTAACAAATTCTGATTTCATGTAGGAAAAAAAATAGTTATTTCAGAAAGAATATTCGAACATATAATTTCATGTTTCTTGTACATCTATGGGAGAAAAAATTGATGCATCTGTCAATCAAACAAAGGGACCAAGAACGTCCCAATTATCATGGCTAAATTATCATAAAATTGGAATTTTATTGCCTATGGAGGATCATCCTCAAAATTCGCACATTTATGCTATAGAAAATGAGGTGGACAATAGAATTCATGCTATCACATGAGTATTTAAATTATTTCTCAAAAAATTATTTTAAATAACCTTTTCAAAAATAATCAAGATTTAATTTATTTTAATATTTTATTCTTGCAGTCATGGTGAAAGTAACAATCAAATACATGCTGAAATATTGGATGCTTTAAAGTGAATGCTAGATGAACACAATGTTCTGGCAAAGTATTTTACAATTGTAAGATATAGATTTCAAGTAGATCAAAAATCAAATTTTCATCACAGATTGATTAAAAAAAGGGCTCTGATGGAAGAAGATATAACTTACCGTCAATTTTAGAGGTAGCTATTTTGGTTGTTGGAGATTTTGAACCAACAAGGTCTGATAGAGATATGATTATTGGAAGTCAATATAAAAAACTTAAAAGGATAAATAAATTGAATGCACCATAAGTGAAGATGGGTACAGATAAGATAGGTTTGCAATATCCTCTACTCTTACCATAAGTGAAGATGGGTATAGAGAAGATATTCCTTTAAATGTTAATGATAGGGAAGATATTCTTTTAAATGTTAATGATGAATCAACTAGTGAAATAAAATGTGTTAGGTGTCGTGAATATTTCTCATAAAAAATTCAAGAAAAGAAGCGTAAAGATCCACAAATTGTGTTATCTAAAAGATTATTTCAACATGTTTTTATTGATGAATATATAATGATGAAGACTTTTAGATTGAAGTCTATTAGGCTTCATTA
Source organism: Capsicum annuum (assembly GCF_002878395.1). Lineage (NCBI taxonomy): Eukaryota > Viridiplantae > Streptophyta > Magnoliopsida > Solanales > Solanaceae > Capsicum > Capsicum annuum. Next base: position 36,013 of record NW_025862662.1, read on the forward strand.
AAAAAGTTGAGATCACACTTTTATTAAGTGTTATAAGAAGTTGTCTTTAGAAGAGACATAGAACCTTCTTCTCAGGGACAAAGAGTAATACTCTCTTCATCATTCACTGGGGGACATGTTACATGTTGTAAAATTATCAATATGCCATTAAAATCTGCAAATGGACTGGAGACCATGATCTCTTTATCACATTTACTTGCAATTCAAAATGACCAGAGGTTACTTAGACTTGTGAAGTGTAGGAGATTGTCTCCAGAAGATCGTTCAGACATTTTAACAAGGATTTTCAAAATCAAATTGGACCAAATGATAAAGGATCTGGAAGACAATAAAATTTTTTAAAAGTAAAAGAAGATATAAAATTTATGTTATATTGCAATATTATAGTACCTTTTTAATTATTAGTCAATTATTATTATAATCATCAACAGAACAAACAAACACTTATCAAATATATCCTTTTATACAGTGATTTGTACGATTGAATTTTAAAACTTCAAATTACCTTAATTCACATATCCTACTGTTCTCCATAGTAAATGTCCAAATTCCACTGATATTGATAAAAAAATTTAGTTGAATTGATAAATTAATTGATCCTCAATATTATGTGGTTGTTACAAATTTTATTATATATGGATCATATGGTTCTGTAAGAATATCTTCTCCTTGAATGAAAAATTGAAAATGTACAAAGCATTTTTCAAAAAATATTATGAATTCAACGACAACTTAAGAAGGGTATCAAATCTGTAGAAGAAGGGATAACGCCAAATCTACAAAGAGTACAAGTATTGATTTGGATAATAGGTATGTTGTGCCATACAATAAATTTTTATTATTGAAATATAGTGTGCATATTAATGTGGAATAGTGCAATCAATCAAGGTCCATTAAATATTTATTTAAGTATGTTAATAAAGAACATAATTGTGTCACCACTACTTTTTCTTAATGTGAAAATACTGATGACTCAAGAGTTGTTGATGGAATAAATATATATTATAATTGTCGATACATATCACCATATAAAGTAGCTTGGAGAATTTTTTAAATTCTCAGTCCATCACAGAGAACCATCTGTAAAAAAGTTATCCGTTTATCTAGATGCCAATCAAAATGTCATTTTCAAATGATGATTCGATTGATACAATAGTCAATACACCAACTGTAAAGGAATAAATATTTTTAAAGTGGTTTGAATCAAATAAAGAATTCCCTGAAGCAATAGAGAAAACATATGCAAATTCCCTCTAAAGTTTGCGTAGAATCAATGATACACCCAAATTACAACTCTCTTGCGAGAGAGTAAACGGTCTCTGTCAAATATAGAACCCAACTGGGTTGGGTGTCAAATCCCACAGAAAATATTGTGTTCACTAAGTTTTGTGAATTTTATTAGACTGTTGATCGAAGGCTCCAAAATAAATAGGATTTTGAAATATTAACGGTATTCTTTTGTATTAGTGTTACACAAAAACCTAGCTACTGAGAGTAAATGTAGATGTAATTCCAATGAGAATAAATTAACTAGAGTTATGCTTACCAAGATGTTCAAACAATTTGGGTTGTGAGTTTGTGTTCGAATTCTAACTTATGTATCCAATTGCAAGAATTATTGAATTCTAAAGATTACCCCTGTGTTTCTCAACCAAATGAGTATTTCACCCTTTAATTCTCTTGAACTTAAAGGATTCATGCATTATTCAATAACACTCTCATGAGGGTTGATCCTATTAAGGAATCAACCCATTAACCCAAAGGGTAAACCTATGAAGTTTATGTGAATCACTTCTTTTCCCAACATCCACTTTCTTATCAGACAAGTAGAGTTCATGGGCCCACTTCATAGGTTTGTAACCAAGAGATGTCATTAAAATGAAGAAAGATTCACATAATTTCAATAGATGTTAGAAAACCAACCCATTCACAACCCCAAAATAGTCCTCTATATTAAGGCTCCTATAACCCTTGTTATGGTATTTTAGCTACTTATCTCCATGCCAAAAATCAAAGTTATATTGATGTTCATAAATAACTTCAGAAGAGTACTTACAAAACTCACAATATTGATCTTCTCAATCTTTGATGGAAAAAAATGAAGACTAATAATCAAGTCTCAATCTCTAGATTCAAATCCCAAATAAAAGTAGTACAAAGCTCTCAATAGAGGAGAAAGTATGAAACTCAAGACAAAAGAAATGGAATAAACCCTAATACTTGGTATTTATATGATTCCAGAAATGGGGTTTTAAAATTCAAACTCAGATTCTCTGCATTTTGGTGAACGGGTCAAGGATGGTCCATCGTAAGTTCGACAGTCCGTTGCCTGCATCGTCCAGGGTGTTCAGGGAATTCATGTTCTACTTTTGGGCGACGGGTAGTATGAAGGCCCATCACAAGATTGATGGTCCATCGCCTGGAATATCACTGGACTTTCAATGATGATGCTTTCTGTGTTATGGTAATGGTTCACACCGATGATTCATCATATGGCCGACGGTCCATCGTCTGGACCATCGCAAGCTGTCCAGAGTCTATGCCTACTACTTTTTATCGATGATTAAGACCGACGGATCATCACAAGGTCGATGGTTCATCGCCTGAGCCTTCGCTACTTAATTTGCCTTTATTTTGCTCAGATTGTCCAAGTTATCCTTCACGTTCAGTCCTTACCCGGAAAAAACTAAAATACCATGTTAAATATAACCATGGTTGCTTGAAAACATGCAATTATCCTAAAGAAAAATCATAAAATGTTTCGTCAAAAGCTGGAACATCAAACACCCTCAATTTAAGGTAATTGCTTGTCCTCAAGCAACTCAACACCAGGATACATATATGAACAACATCATGATGGGCAGTTCACAGTAAAACCAACACCATCATACAATCATTCTGCTACCCATTTGGTTATGCCATCTCAACATACATGGATCCACTATTGGCATTAACTACTAATCAGCATATTTATAGCTACAGATACAACACCCCAAAGAACTAAATAGAACAGATATAACTCAATATGCCCTCACAGCCAAAGAAGTCTACCTCACATCACACAGTTAAATCGTGGACAAAACTATGTTTCTCACTCTCAGAAAAGAAGTTGCCAACATAGTGTACACCTATAAGATTACCATTATCATCTAATGTTCTCTTATGATTGACTTGTTAAGATCAAGTAGGACTTTCTAAGGGTTGTAATGAGGTTTTAGGCTTGGTGAAGGTTATTCATTTAGGTAAGTTACTTAAAGTATAAGAATTTCACTCTCTTTACCCTATTTGGTAGTTACTTACCAGAATTAAGGACCCTTTCATTCAATTATAGTTATTCTTCAGTACTCTTATAATAACTCAACTTTTTTGTATTGAGAATACAACATCAGCCACCCTCAATTTATACTGATGTAGAATATTGAGGTGCATAATATCTATTTAGATTGCTAACTAGACTAGGGCTGGATGCTACCCCTCATATTACTTTTAACTCAACCTCCTAGGCTACAAATAATCCAGCAGTAGCCACCCTTAACTTAGGCAATTTACCTAAGTTAAAGTGCAAAATTTCCACAATTAGACTAGGGCCAAAGCTAAATGCTTAACACCTTCTAGAGAGTGAATCAAACTTATTTGGATAGAAAAATACTACCACATCTCAAAAGGGTTGGCAAAGGGGACACAATGTTTTTGGTGGGTGAATCATTTGGCTAAGTGGACTAACAATACAAGAAGTCCTACTATCCTCTCTTATTGAGTCAAAAAACACGACAACATCTGATGAACTGGGCAAGTTCTAGGTGTAACACTTATGCCAGAACTACACAAATACTCACCCACACAGGCACTGAGTTAATTTCTATCCTACTATTTTTTGGGATCCCGATCACATAGCTAGGCTTTGCTTTATTATTAACTTCTAATGTCATTAACATAGTCACACATGGTTGCATAGCACTTTGCCACTTGGTAAGAGAAATTAATTATATGAAAAATGAAAATCACAATTGTACCACCATCAGTTGTCATCCATATATGTACAATAAGGTACTAACAGGAATGGAACAGTGATTTCATGCAACCATATTACCAACCAAACATGAAACTGAAAATTCAACAAACAGAACATGAAAATGAAAAATTAACACTTAGACATGCCGATAATATCATCAACACAACCCCCAACAAGCACGTCCACCCCCACATAAAAAAAAATACTTTGTCCTCAAATGTATAAAATTTTAAGTACAAAGGATGGGAAAATACTTGTCGTGCCTCTTATTCAATATGAGGAATTAGTGAAGTATGGGGAGGAACCAGCATCCTCACCAGGTACAATGTTAACTCCCATGGTGGTGGGAGTACAGAAAATCTCTTCCTCTAGAGTCGGAGATAGTACATCTCTGATAGGGTCTGAAATTTGCCCCCTGACTGGAGCCGAACAAGTGGATACTCCAGCTACTTCATCTTGTAGTCTTTTCTACTACTTCTCTGCCTCGCTCCTTGATTTCTTTACTACCCATCATAGCTGGTAATCTTTGAATTATTCAGGTGATATGGCTGCAAGTCTTCACTTCTTCTCTTCTTTCTTAGCAGCCTTCTTAGTCTTCTTGGCTGATTTTGCTACTTCCTTACTTTTTTCCTTGATCAGACACCCAAATAAGTCCATAAGACCTTCTTCCTAATCACTAGCACCCTGGACTGGATCAAATGTAGTTTGTTGTAGCTACTGACTTATCTTATCAACATCTTCCCAAAGTCGTCTAACCTTCTCGAACACTTAGAAAAATCAGAGATGGACATTTCATCTAACATTTTGTTTATGTGCTCTTCCATGTTATCCATGTGTAGCTGGAAGTTGCTGAAAGTGAGATATGCATTCTCCATAATTTTCTCCACAAAGGGTTTGAAATCTTTCCCCTAAATTGATATCTGCTTTTCAACCTTTTTCACTGTTCACATAGTCTTTACAAAGTTGTTAGGGTTCAGCCTGTACTCAAATGTTTGGGTGGGATAGACGCAGAGTCTGGAGTCTCGCCTATTCGTATAGAAGCTGAACCTGTAGAGGTGGTAGGAGGTACATACAAAGTCGGAGGAAATGGAATACCTGTAGGTAAATTTGATGGTTCGAGCACCGATACTGATTGAGTTTGTTAGGATGGAGGTCTGTTGATTCACAAATCAAATCTCGAGTTATCCTTTGTCTTTTCAATGTCTTGCTTGTACAGTGCTGGGACCTTGTTGTCTATTCCACTGATCAAAAGAACCTTGGCCTTCATGTACTTCTCAATGATAAGGCATGGAAATGGCAGTGTAGTGTGAGTCTTATGAGCACGGAAAAACAACTCATCGAAAATAATGTGCCCAAAATCTATGGTCAACTCTCCAATCAAAGCGGCAACAATCATAGCTCTGGTGATCTCTAAACGATCATCACCACCTGTTGTCATAAGCCTTAGTCACACAATCGCCCACCAGAACTTTTCCCTAAAACTTAATGATTTCTTTGATATTTTTTCATGGGGGTCAAGCAACCATACAGGCTCTCCCCCTTCTGTCAGTATCCTGGCTAACCATGGACATTGTTTAGCCCATGTAAATAGCCGATGCTCCAACTTGAGAATAGCCCTTGATATCTAATAGTCAGGCCTAAATAGAAATCTTTTCAAAGTCCATTCTAAAATATCAATGTTGACTCTTCTCATAGGAATCGTATCAAGCTTATTCATATCGGCAGCCGATGAACCTTTAGGGTAGTCTTTCTCTAGCAATGCCAAATAGTTGGCAAAAAAATCATGAACCAAGTTTGGTTGGTAAGGTCCAAGTGGCTTGCTCATCGATGCTAACTCATATACATTGAAACAACACTCAAGTTCTGGATACTCATACATGGTTGTTGTGGTGATCTGATGCTCCTAAAAAATTATCCTTTTGATAGGAAACCTATCCGTTGGTGCCATCCCTTTGTATAAAATATCATGGGCATCCGCTACTTTCCATGTTATGGATTTCCTTAGTTGTTGATCCTTGCACGGAATCACATTTGGATCCTCTTATTCTGGGACCTCTTCTTGAACGGGATTAAAAGTTTCAACCCCCACCTTAAGTGTAATTGAAATGGAGGAACTTCTACTACTACTTTCCACCACCTTGTTAGATGAGGAGGATGAAGAAACCACTTGTTGACTTCGCCTAGTGTTATGGATGGTGCTCAGACCGAGATACTTGGCCTCTACCTCAGCCTCTGGTTTGTGGCAATTTGGGAGCTATGGTACCTAAAAATATAGCATTTATCAGTGTACAGAGTTAAAACAGAGGATAGAAATTTTATAGACTAGCAACAGTACAAGGTGACTATCCATTGAGCCTTAGATGGCCCGTCGACCTCCACCATCGGGGTCATTCCAAAAATCAATTTCTGAGTCATGTGCGACAGTTAAAATTAACATTTTGTTGGGTGTATGATGGTCTGTCAAATTTACCGTCGACTATAAATTTTGAATTTTATGCCTCATTGTGGTATTTTGTTGAACACCTTGCGTGCACTTCATTTAAGGGTTACTCAGACTTCCCCTAGGACAATGTATACTTTATTTTAACTAAAAGCGATGCCATACATCACCAAAACATAAAAAAAGAAAAGAAAAACTCATTTATTGATCATATTGAATAAAGATGAGGAATTAGGGGAAAGATTCATACCTGACTGTTGCAATATCAGTTCCCTATTCTTACATCACATAAATACTTTTTTCGACTAATGCTTTAGTGAAAAAGGATTTAGTTTGCTTGTGAGGGAAAATGAGAAGAGAGAGCATTTAAATAGATAGGGAAAAAGGGAGATGGGAAGTTTTAAAGGCAAATAAAAAGGTGCAGGGGTGTTGAATAGTTGAGAAGTTATTTAACCGTTTCACATTCTTATTTTAAAATAGTTTGGAACAGATAGAAATTAAAAATCATCTATTTAAAGCAATCCGACCTGATCCATTGAACTAGGGTTAAGTGCGATGGTCTGTCTCTCATGTGATGGTCCGTCGGCTATACCATCGTACTTATCCAGTTAACTCACCTGGGAGCAACCTGTGATGGTTTAGTTCAATAGTACGTCACTCATTTGACGGTTCATCAGAATACTCCATGGTGGCTTTTCCCAATTATCATTTCCTGGACCTGTGTACAACGACTAACCTTGATGGTCCATCGGGATAGCGACGGTCTATCGGGTTATACCGTCGGCTACCCTACTTATGTTTTGTATCTATGTTCCTTCATTTTAGTACCTGCACTCTTACATAAACCTTTCAGTTTGAACAAACTAATACAATAACCAAAAAATAATGTTGTACAATAATAAAATGTAGGTTGCCTTTCACTAGTGCCTAATTTATCATCGTGGTATGACTCAGTTATCTGAATTACTTAGACTTCATCGAGATAGACATTACCGATACTTTTTACTGATTCTTTTAGACCGATATAAAGCTTGACTCTTTGCTCGTTGACTTTGAAGACACTCTCATCTTTATTTTCAAGTTCGACTACTCAAGATGAGTAGACTGGACTAACTTTAAACGGGCCTGACCACTTGGACTTAAGTTTTCCTAGGAACAGTTTGAGTCTGGAGTTGAACAGAAGCACCAAGTCACATTTCGAAAAATCTTGTTTTTCAATTCTTTGAGAATGATACTTCTTCATCTTCTCCTTGTATAGGTCTGCCCTTTCATAAGCCCTGAGACGGAATTCATCCATCTCATTTAGTTGCTCCAGTCTTATATCTAATGTTTTTCCAATTCAGATTTAACCTTTTGAGTGCCTATAAATCCTTGTTCTCTAGCTCTATCGGTAAGTGACATGGTTTACCATAGACTAATTCATACAGTGACATGTCGATAGGTGTCTTGAAAGCAGTTTAATACACCCACAAAGTGTCATCGAGCCTTTGAGACTAGTTTTGCCTACTAGCGCTTACCGTTTTGGATAAATTGGCTTTAATCTCCCTATTCAAAATCTCTACTTTCCCACTCATTTGTGGGTGGTATGGATTTGCTACTCTATGCTGATTCACCCCATATTTTGCCAAACCATCCCGAAATACTTTGTTGCAAAAATGAGATCCTCCATCGCTTATAATAGTAGGTGGTACTCTAAAGTGAGAGAAGATGTTTTTTTTGAGAAACTCATCAACTCTCTTTCCTACATTATCAGACAAGGCAACAGCTTTGACCCGTTTCAAAACATAATCAACCACAACCAGGATCTACTTCATCCCATACAAGCTTACAAAAGGGCCCATGAAATTGATGCCCCAGATATCAAACAATTCCACTTCAAGTATCTTCGTCAAAGGTATCTTATGCCGCTTGGATATTTATCACTGCCTTTGACATTGGTCACACTGTAGCATAAACTTATGAGCATCCTTGAATAATGTTGGACAATAGTACCCACTCTGCAACACCTTTCTAGCAGTTCGATCACTTACATGGTGACCTCCAACTGGAGAAGCATGACATGCTTCCAATATACTCAATATATCCACTTCTGGCACACATCTCCTTATAATATTGTCAGCACACTGCAGAAATAGATATGGATCATCCCAGAAGTAATGTGTCACATCATGAACAAATTTCTTTCTTTGGTGAAAAGAAAGATTTTTTGGAATCAATTCGCTTACTATATAGTTCAGATACCAAGGCATTTTGTCAATAATATCAGCCATGATCTCCTCATCCAGAAAGGAATCATCAACCTCAAACTCATCTTTTACTGCCTGCTCACCTTTGAGTCTGGATAGGTGATCAGCCACCTAATCCTCACATCCCTTACGATCCTTGACCTCAAAGTCAAATTCTTATAGTAGCAATACCCACCAGATCAACCTTGGTTTAGCGTCCTTCTTAACCATTATATACCTCAAGGCAGCGTGGTTAGTGTGTACCACTACCTTGGTACCCAACAAATATGCTCAAAACTTCTCAAAGGCATAGACCACTGCTAGGAGTTCCTGCTCTATTATCCTATAATTCTTCTGAGCCCCATTTAGGGCCTTGCTTTGCATAATATATCGGATCAAATAACTTCTCTTTCTTTTATCCGAGAAAAACTCCAAGTACTACTCCACTGGCATCACACATAATCTCGAACATCTTCATCCTATCAGGAACAACAATAATTGAAGCTTCTACTATCTTCAACTTAAGGCATTCAAAGGCTTTTCTGCAGTTATTATTAAAAAAAAATTTGGCTTCCTTTTCTAAGACTTTGATAAGCGGGTTTGCAATCTTTGAGAAATCCTTTATGAATCTGCGATAAAACCCTGCATGGCTAAGAAAAATGCGTATCCCTTTAACTGAGATAGGGGGTAGCTTTTCAATCACCTCAACCTTTGCCTTATCTACCTCAATGCCTTTAGCTGAAATTTGATGACCGAGCACAATACCTTCCTTCACTATGAAGTGGAATTTTTTCCAGTTAAGGACAAGGTTTAAATGTTTGCATCACTGTAATGACCGACTCAGATTTTGCAAAAACAGTGTAAAGGAATCACAAAAAATTGATAAATCATCCACAAACACCTCCAGGGTATCTTTAACTATATCAGAAAAGATTGACATCATGCACCACTAAAAAGTGGAAGGTGCATTACATAACCCGAAAGGCATCCTCTTAAAAGCAAATGTACCATATGGGCATGTGAATATCATTTTCTCCTGATCTTCTGGAGCAAGGAAAATCTATTTTTAACCGGAATACCCATCTAAGAAATAGTACCAACCCTTTCCAGCCAGTCAGTCAAGCATCTGGTCCATGAAAGGCATTGGGAAGTGATCCTTCAATGTCCACAAATTGATTTTTCAGTAATCCATGCATACTATCCACCCAGTAATAGGTCTGAGTGGAATTAACTCATTCTTCTCATTAGATACCACTGCCATGCCCCCTTTCTTAGGCACGCACTGAGAAGGACTCACCCACTTACAATCCGATATAGGATAAACTATTCCTATATACAGCCACTTGATGATCTCTTTCTTCACTACCTCTACCATAGGTGATTTTAAGTGATGCCGATGCTCAGTAGTCAAAACATAATCCTTCTCCAGCTGGATTTTATATGTACATACACCCATAGGGATGTCGATGATTATGTAATTGTCTAACCAATAGCCCTCTTATATCTCTTAAGGACAGAAATGAGGGCTTCCACCTGTTATTCACCTAAGTTAGCCGTAATGATAATAGGCAGTGTATTCCCACTGCCCAGGAACACGTACCTCAAATGACTGGGTAACTTTTTCAGCTCAAGGATAGGTGGTTCTTCTATAGATGGTTTAGCAGGTGGACTTGGACAATTTTTTAAGTCCAAATCCAACTTATTGGGTGAATATGTGTAAGATCCCATGCCCATTAAGGAACACACTGTCTCTCATAATTTTCTATACCATCCTGATCAAAGTTCATCAACAAAACAACTAATGTCTCAACAACAAATTTTTCTTTAATCAGCAATTCTTGCTCCTCCTCATAATATACATCCACAATGGAAAATGCGCTCATATCCTTATGTTGTTTCATTGATTGGAACACATCAAACTGCAACACTTCATCATTCAGCCAAAATAAGGGCTCAGCAGCTCACAGATCAATCAATACACTTACGGTTGCGAGAAAAGGTTGACCCAAGATTATGGGCACCTCGAAGTCCACCTTATAATCCAAAATGATGAAATCTACAGGGAATATGAAGCTAGCAATCTTCAACAACATATCATACAAAATACCAATAGGTTATTTTACCGGCCTATCCGCCATCACAAGTCACATATTGGTGGGTGTGGGGTCTCCCAAACCAAACTTTTTGTATACAAGTAACGGTATCGGATTGATGCTAGTCCTTAAGTCGTATAGAGCTTTAGCAAAGTCAAGAGGCCCAATAGTATATGGAATAGTAAATACTCCCAGATTTGCCTTCTTCTGCACCTGAGACCTTGTGGAAATAACCCCACAATGGTGGAAATTATCCATTGGCTCAAAGTAAATTGTCTTCTTCTTTGTGACAAGATATTTCATGAACTTTGAGTACCCAGGAGTTTGCTCTAATGCCTCCACCAATGGAAAATTAATTGTCAACTGCTTAAGGATAGCCATGAATTTGCCAAACCTTATGCCATCGGCCTTCTTCTTCAAACGCTGGGGAAATGAAAGAGGTAGTTTTGGGAGAGTATTCACCACTACTTCCTCTTGTTTCTCTTTATCTTTTTCCAACTCATCAACCTGCTGATGATTAGAAGGGATATCAATACCATCCATCTTCTCAGATTCTACTGGATTACATTCTTCAAGCTCAACATCTTTTCCAATAACCTCATCATTCATAGTTTTGCCCAAAGAAAGGCCTGATAAAACCTTACCTTTTCTTGTGGTAATAGCCATGCATGAACTACCATTCTGAGGGTTCTAATTCGTATCACTTGGCAGCATTCCACTCTTTCTGTAATTCAATACTGCAAAAAGTTGGCTCATTTGTTGTTTTGACTGTTTGATCAAAGTAGAGTGAGAGTTTACCAACTAACTCATAGAAGATAAATCGGTCTTCATGGTAGTCACCCCAGAGTTGGTAGCCTTAACTCTCTTTAATAATTTTTCCATCATGTCCTCCATGGATATCTTGCTAGAGCTAGTTGCAGTATTATCTCTACTTCCAGGAGGTACATACATCCCACTTCTATCATTCTTGCTCTTCTAGTTTTCTTGATCCTGATCCTTATATCCAGCTTTGTCATAATAAGTCTGACCTTGATTTCCTTGCCTATTGCCTTGGAAACCCCCTAGTTATTTAAATAGTTTGCCTCTTCTTCTAAATCTGAATCATCTCTACCTTGGGATACAATAGCTTTTACCTTTTCAGTCTTTTCAGATAATAAGTGCTTGGTCAATAAATCCATCTGTGTGTTCAGGTATTCCATGTATTGATCGCGTTCTTTCTCTTTCTTATATTATTCTGTAGTCATGACAACAAAAATAGTAGGGCTTACTACCACAGATTCCCTGGTTTTCCAAGCTGTACTTTGTTTGGTCATCCAATGAAGCATTTTCGAGGCCTCTTGAAAAGTAAGATCCACAAATGATCCCCCTGCAGTATTATCAACAACTGGCTTCATAATAGAGTTCAAATCCCAATAAAGAGTCTCCATCAAATGAATACTTGTCATATTATGGTTCGGGCACAGTGTCAGCTTCTTTTTGAACCTCTTTCATGTCTCATAAAGGGCTTCGGTTGGGAGCTACCTTAAGTTGTTGATCTCGTCCCTCAACTGTACCTTTTTGGAAGGCAGAAAGAACTTGTCTAGGAAAGACTCTTTCAATTACCTCCAGTTGGTTATCAAATTGGGCGCCAGCTTATTAAGCCACAATGTTGCCTCTCCAAACAGAATAAATACAGAGGGATGGCATTCTGTTCCACTCCCGGGTTATCAAAGGACTTGTAAATAGTGACAAAATTCACTAAATACATATTGGGATCATCTCCCTGGAGTCCACCAAACAACCCCTTTAGATAAAAGAGTTGGATCATTGTACTGGTAATATTAAACTTTACTACTGGTGCTACAGGTGGTGAAATGATAGCTCCAGTGGTACCAACTCTATCCATTCCATCTTCATCATTATTAAGATCAAATTAAACAGCTTGACGATCAGGTCTCACCATGAAAAGACAGTTTTTATTCATATTTATGTTCCTTGGTGCAGCAACATTCTCTGCATGCCTTTGATTAGTAGGATCTAATAAGTCATCATCCCCCATATCATCATCATCAGGGTTAGATGACATGCCTGATGGACATCATTCTGCTGATTTAGTTAAGCTCTAGCTAATGCGGCTAATTTTTCGGTATCTTGGGGTTTGCCATTCTGCCAATAAGTTGCGAGTAAATATAGATGTAATTCCAATGAGAATAAATTAACTAGAGTTATGCTCACCAAGATGTTCAAACTATTAGGGTTGTGAGTTTGTATTTGAATTCTAACTTATGTATCCAATTGCAAGAATTGTTGAATTCTAAAGATTACCCACATGTTTCTCAACCTAATGAGTATTTCAACCTTTACTTCTCTCGAACTTAAAGGATTCATGCATTATTCAATAACACTTTCATGAGGATTGATCCTATTAAGGAATCAACCCATTAACCCAAAGGGTAAACCTATGAAGTTCATGTGAATCACTTCTTTTCCCAAGATCCACTTTCTTGTCAAACAAGTAGAGTTCATGGGCCCACTTCATAGGTTTGTAACCAAGAGATGTCATTAAAATGAAGAAAGATTCACACAATTTCAATAGATGTTAGAAAACCAACCTACTCACAACCCCAAAATAGTCCTCTATATTAAGGCTCCTATAACCCTTGTTATGGTAGTTTAGCTACTCATCTCCATGCCAAAAATCAAAGTTATATTCATGTTCATAAATAACTTCAGAAGATTACTTACAAAAGTCACAATATTGGTCTTCTCAATCTTTGATGGAAAAAAATGAAGACTAAGAATCAAGTCTCAATCTCTAGATTCAAATCCTAATAAAAAGTAGTACAAAGCTATCAATAGAGGATAAAGTATGAAACTCAAGACAAATAATACGGAAGAAACCCTAATACTTGGTATTTATATGATTCCAAAACTGAGGTTTTAAAATTCAAAATTCAGATTCTCTGTATTTTGGTCAACAGGTCAAGCGATGGTTTGTCACAAGTCCGACGGTCTATCGCTTGTATCATCGTAGGGTGCCCAGTGACTCCATGTTCTGCTTCTAGGAGACGAGTAGTACGATGGCCCATCGTAAGGTTACGGTCCATCACCTGGACCATCGCAGGACTTCCAATGATGATACCTTCTGTATTATGGTGACATTTCACACCGATGGTTTATCGCAGAGCCGACGGTCCATTGCTTGGACCATCGCAGGACTCTAGAGTTTATGCCTTATGCTTTTTGTCAACGGTCTAGACCGAAGAATCATCACAAGGTCAATGGTCCGTGGTCTGAGTTGTCTCTGCTCAATTTGCCTTTGTTTTGCTCAGATTATTCAAGTTATCCTTCATGCTCAGTTTTTACCCTGAAAACACTAGAACACCATGTTAAATACAACCATAGTTGCTTTAAAATACACAATTATACTAAGGAAAAGGCCTAAAATATTCCATCAAAAGCTGGAACATCAATCAACAATCAAATAAATAGAAAAAAAAAAAGAAAAACTTCAGCATTTTCTATTGACAGAATTTTCTATGTTCCACCTGTATTTGGTGAGCAATATTACCATAGATTGTAGTTGAATGTTATTAAAAATCCAACATCCTATGAGGATCTTAAAAATATCAATGGTTGTGATCATAAGATATTCAGATATGTCTGTTATGCTCTATATTTATTAGACAATATTAGAGAGTATGTGGATTCTATAGGAGAAGCAAGTAATTGGAGAATTCCATCATATCTAAGGAAATTATTTTCTATACTACTTTTATTAAATTCAATGTCACCTTCATAGATTGTTTGGCAATCAACGTAGCATTTACTATCAGAAGATATTCTTCATGAAGAAAGAAGAGTTTTAGATAACCCATGTACTTAAATAATGCTTTCAGTTTTATTAAATACTAATATAAAAATAATACAATTGATTTCATTCACTTAAATTTGATGAGAGATTATAGTAGACTCATATGCATTATCTAATAAAAGGTTTTTCTTGATCGTATATTTCATTAAATGTTTTTAAAAACAGTTTTAAAATTTATGATAATTATTTTTATATATTATTATGCATTTTCAGAAGCTAACCTAACAAATGATAATAAGAAAAAATCTCTTCTTGGAAAAGATAGAAACTTTTTAAAAAGTTGTGGAAGAAGTTTTCTTGATTTTTTAGTAATGTCAATGCCCGTTTTTAATGAGGAAGAGGTTGACAACTGCAACAGAGAAATGTGTGATGAAATGTGTTATAACAGACACACTTTAGCAGTGATACATTAATAATTGGTTGAAAATTTCACAGATAAGCAGAAGGCGTTGTATATAAAGATAATAATAGTCGTGAATGAAAAAAGGGTGGGTTTTTCTTTTGATATGATTTTGGAGAAAGTAAAACTTTTATTTGAAGACTTTTTCTACTACCATAAGATCTAAATGAGATAATAATTGCATCTAGTAGAATTTCATCTCTTTTATTTCCAAGTAGTAGAATGGCCCATTCAAGATTTGTAATTTCACTAAATGTAACTGAAGATTCAACATGTAATATCAACCAAGGTACTCCTTTAGAAAATTTAATTGTCAAGACAAAGTTGATTATCTAGGATGAGGCATCAATTATGTATAGATATTATTTTGAAAATCTTGATAAAACTATAAGATATATTCTTAGCTTCAAACATTCATCCAATTCAAAAAGACCATTTGGTGGTAAAATAGTTATTTTTGGAGGTGACCTCAGACAAATATTACATGTCATCCCAAAAGGTACTAGCCAAGATATTGTTAATAAAACTCTCAATTCTTTATATTTATGGTCTTATTGTCAACGCTTAAGACTAACAAAGAATATGAGATTGAAAGGTAAGGAAATAGGTTCAGATCTGAATGATTTGAGAGATTTTTTGGATTGAATTTTGGTTGTTGGTGATTGTAGAATTGAAAGTTCAGTTGATCGAATCGAAAAAGTTACTATACCAAAGGATCTTCTAATAAATGAGTCTATTGATTCACTATCTGCTACTGTCAAAAGTACATATTCAGATTTCGTCAATCGTTGCAATGATTTAGGATGCCTACAATAAAGAGCCATTCTTGCTTCAACTTTTGATATGATGGAATCAATCAATATAATCAAGATCCTGAGAAATTATATTTGAGCTTTGATCTTGCCACTCTGGTCATACTTATAGCTTTGGAACATGTACATACATCATAAATTTTAAATAGTATCAAATGTCTAGAGTTCAAAATCATGATATCACTTTAATGGTTGGATTTTGATGATGTTATGAAGAAATATTGATCAGTCAGTGGGATTGAGTAATGGAACAAGGTTGATTGTAATGAAATTTAAAAATTAAGTAATTGAAGCTGAGGTATTATCTAGATAGATGAATGGACAAAAAGTGTTATTCCAAGAAAGAACTTAAGACTATCTGATGCTAGAATTCCAATTAAGTTTTAAAGAAGACAAGTTTCAATTTTTACATCTTTTGCTATGACAATCAATAAGAGTCAAGAACGATCTATGTCTCCATGGAATTATTTTTAAAGAAATAAGTATTTACCCACGGATAACTCTATGTAGATCTTTCTAGGGTGACAAGTAGAAAGGGATCAAAAATTTTGATTTATGATAATGATGGACATATAACTAATGAAGCTACAAATATAGTATATAAATAAGTTTTTCAAAATTTAATCTGACATTCAGTGTCATTTTGGAGCTTTATATACTATGTTTATTGCTTTGATTGTGGAAGAATCAAAATATGAAAAAATAGCTCCACAGAATAATACATTGCAGACCCTTAACAAAAAGGATAGTAGATAATGTAAGAAAATCTTTATCATCTCAATATTTGCAGTTAATAGATGATCATTAAATTTATTTGTCTCGATTATTATTTTTTTATTCAAACATGATAGGGGATGAGATAGGATTCACTATGTGTTATCAATTCCAGAGGAATGACAAAGAAAGGGGCGTTAGGCGCATCGTGTGTAAAAGAAAGTGACACTGTGTTTCCTACATGATATTGAAAGTTTTTACTAACTATATTGTTGTTTTTATGTGTAAGTTTATTTGAGTAAATTTTTGAGCATTTAATCGTTAGTTTATCTTGTAAATAAACTGTCCTCTGCTACTTGTGTGTTTATTAAAAACTTGATATATGAGTCAAGTCATACATAAGCCTCCTATAACATAAAACTTCAGGAATACAATCTAAAATTACAACTAAGCACGTATGAATGAATAGATCTCCAAGAATTATAGATTCAAAAATCAAATAAAATAGAAACAACCTAAGAAATAAATCATAATATTCATCTATGAAAAGAGACATCATTATCGTATACCAGAGAATCAATCATGCATCAAAATAAAGAGTCATTGTAGCAACCTTAATCAGTGGGCGTGTAAAATTAAAGACAGTCCATCAAATCGATACATTTAGTTACACAAAAAAATTAAAATAAGTAATAGAGAAATTTATTTTAAAGACATTAAATAAGAATCAAGGAAGTCAAAAGAATAATCTAGTCTCAAATTTGGGAAATTAACTAAAACCATATATTGGATAATAGATTCTGAAGTTCATCGATTAAATGAACCTTTTAATCCAGAAGAAATAAATCCTTTCACTGATGGATACACAAGCTCCAAATTGCTCACCAAACCCAAAAATCTATAAGCATATAAATAAAATATTAGTTCTGAAAATAACAACAGTTATGAAACAGAATATAAAATAATAATTAAGGCATGCAATAAAAAAATCTCATCAATAAAATGTCCAAAATCCACATTTAAGAGAAGTTCAAGGAGGTTTATAGATCTCATTTTTATACACAAAGAAACAATAAAATATTCAATATTAGTGTATCCATACCAACAACATCAACAACATACTCAGTGTATTTCCACATATTGGGTTTTAGGGAGAGTAAAGTGTATGCAGTCCATACCACTACCTCAAAAGAAATAGAGATTGTTTTTGATAGATCCCCAGCTTAGGACATTGTTGTACCCATACTAGAGAAAGAAATCAAGGATCTTCATTTTCTTTATTAATCTTTTATGACTTCTTCATGTGAAGCAGATAAAATAATTTACCTCAAATTTGGAAAGTCAATAACATGCATCCACAGAGAAGATTTCTACAAGTTTGCTTAATCAGATGAGTAATACAGAGATATCGATCAAATTTTTTCAAAAAGCTCTAGACAAGCCATAATTCTTTAAATATCAATGTTTGCCCAATAATACACAAGCTTAAATTTTAGGAAAAGAAAAAAATATGCTGAATTTTTCATCAACAAACAAGCTTTAAAAGTATAAAAATTAAAAAAAATATATTAAATTGAGAAAATGGTTCTTCGGGAGAATACAGAGTTTTCATTTTGAAAACAAGTGAAGTAAATTTTTGAGAGAAAATTGAAGAAAATGTGTCTTTTAAGTCTTGAATGAAGGGTTGGTGACATTGACCAACTTAAAGGGTCAAACATAATTAGGAAATTTCATTAAGTTAATTGTGGACTTGATTAATATTTTCAAAATTTTCTAATATTTTCAAAAATTTAAAAAAACCCACACCTATCTCCTCTCCAAATCATCGATCATCTCTTTTCTCTCTCTGTCGACAACTTCTCTCAACTTTCTCCTAACCAACAGTTCTACAAAATTTCTCCCTTAAATCCCCGGCTACTTCAACCTCCGACGATAAATATTTGGGCGAGTTTCTTCTTAACTTTTAACCATCAATCGACGTGAAGACTTCTTCGGCGACAACAACTTCAAGTTATTCGTCGACCCATTTCTTCTTTCACATGTAAAAAATTATTTGTTATAAAGAAAAAGAGGAAATTGATCCAATTTCTCTTCTAGTATTGGTTAACAATTTTAATATTTCTTGCTTAAATTTGAAATGTGGACTAAATAAAACCCTAATTTCTGGCATTTCTTCTAAACTCTTTCCAAGGTGAAATATAATTTTTTGTTGTTATTGTAGTTCTTGCTGTCAAACTGTTGATTCAATTTATTGGTGATTTTTGGTCACCGTTGATGTTCTTAGTGTGTGTGTGTTGTGTTGGTGTTGCTTGGTTAATTTATTATTTTTCTTGGTAAAAATAGTGTTGCAATAGATTAACCACTGATACAATAGATTAACCATCTGATACACCAGATTAACCATCTGATGTAACAGATTAACCTTCTAATTCAACAGATTTAACATCTAATGCAATAGATGAACAGAACAAATCATCCATCTGTTGTGACAAATGAATCTTCTATTTGGAAGAAATCTAAACAATATTGATCTAACAGATAACTTATTCGGTAACAGATGAGTGATCAATTTCAACAGATGTGTGGCCTGTTTTTATTGTTTCTAATGAATTACTCATTGGCTGAAATAGTTTACGTATAGGTTATAATAGATAACCTACCTGGTGCAACAGATGAGAGATTTATTTTTTATGTTTCCAATGGATTACTCATCCGCTAGAACAGGTTGGTTATATGCTACAACAGATATCCTACCTAATGCAATAGATGAGTGATTTGTTTTTATTGTTTCCAACGAATTACTCATCCACTGCGACAGGTTGGTTATATGATGCAATAGATATCCTACTTAGTGCAACAGATGAGTGATCTATTTTTATTAGTTACAACGGATTACTCATCCGCTACAATAGATATCATATCTGGTGTAATAGATAAGTGATTTGTTATAATTGTTTCCAATGGATTATTCATCTATTACAACAAGTTGTTTATATGTTGCAATAAATAACCTTTTTAGTACAACAGATGAGTGATCCATTTTTATTATTTTCAATGGATCATTATCCGTTACAATAGCTTGGTTATATGTTGCAACAAATAACCTTCCTGGTGCAATAGATGAGTGATCTATTTTTATTATTTTCAATGGTTTGCTCATCCGTTGCAACAGATCAATTATATGTTGCAATAGTTAATATACCTGGTGCAACAAAAGTGTGGTCTGTTGGAACTGTTATTTTACTATTTTGCATATTAGATTTAATGTTATCCTTTCTAACAATGCATTAATCAATTATAATCTATTTTATGTTCCTGTTAATTTAAGATAATATGGCTCCCAAAAGAAAAGAAACCGAATCAAGTCTAAGTAAAGGAACAAGTGAAACAGCTTGGCTATATCCACCACTCCATGAGCTTGCTTTACAAGTGTTATCTCAATCAGGAGTAGAAGATAATGAACACGGGGAGGGAAAATATTTCAAAAGATATGTCCAAATGCTAATAGCCCTTCCACTGAAGAGTTGCTCAAAACCTTCAGCATTGATCATCATCCTGTGATAATGCAATGCAATGGTGCCACAGATTTAATGGATGATTTTGTGGTTAAATAAGCCATGCAAAAATCTTTCGATGCCTTCAGAAAAATACCTCGAGAATAAAAATTGAATTCTTACTTTAGAGAAAGCTGCTTTGGAAAATATCTTGATTTATCGGAGGATAACAATGCTCATTTACAAATAAAAATGGTATATAATCTTCTCAATGAGTTTATGTATGAAAACAAAGATAAGATAGATGAGGTGTGGATAAATTACTGTGGTATGCCTGTTTGTTTTGGTTGGAAGGAGTTTACCATAACTATTGGACTAAAATGTTATCCTCCTCCTCCTTCTCAAGTTACACCTACTCTAATCCAAAAAAAGCACTCCGCACACCCAAGAAAGGCAAAGGTAAGTCGAGTGATTGTGATGACCTGGTGTCCATTGTCGGTTCAAGCTTCAAAACTAAAAATTTTATAGAAGCATTAAAAGGTAAAAGGTTTTCAAAGAAACATAAGCAATCATTGTGTTTGGTTTGGTTTGTACATAATATTCTTTGGGCGAGAGACATTAACAACAATATAAGCCTCGGTTTGATAAATCTTTTTGAGGATATTGAGGAATTTAACAGCTATCTTTGGGGTTATTAAAGCTTCAAAATGACTGTCAAATATCTGTTGACTCAGTTAACGCCAAAGACAGTCAACTTATATGGATTTTCATGTAAATATATCCTTTATTATGATATGATTAATGTTTTTTATTCAATAATGCTTTTGATTTATTGGCATTATGTTATAGGCTTTGGACATTTGAATCCATTCCTTATTTGGGACAACAACCAGGAAGAAGCTTCCTGTGCAAGAATCTTGAGATGGTTGTCGGCCAAAACTGATAATAATGCAAAATTTCTTGATCTTTTCAATCTCCCAAAGGAAGCAATAAGTCTAATTCTAATCAAATTTTTATTTTAATTAGTGATTATTTTAAATGATTTCATCATCATTCTAATATATGTACTGTTTTATTTTAAATTGTCTATCCCTAGCATGTTCCGACCAATTGAGAGTTAAAGATACTATTTTTTCCTACTTTCAGTCTATGTAAATTTTATCGGATCCTAAGGTCATTAATAGAATAAAAATGGAATTGTTTGGAGCAACAGCCATCACAAGAAAAATAATTTTAGAGGGTGGGCTTGTTGTTATTGATGATGGTAATGGTAGTGGTAGTGGTGGTGGTTTTTGGGCTAATGATGTTCCTCTTGCAGTTTTGGTAACAACAAGTCATTAGGATTATGATCATACTGGCTATATAGATTTTGCCATTTCTAGCGAATGTTTTGTATGCAAATGTCAAGACTGTAAAGCAAAACATCATGGAGTTATTAATGCTATTAGTGCACTAACTACTTCTATTAAGAAAATGACATCAAAGAGGGGTGTCATTCCATCAAAAAAGATTTCATAATCATACGCTCCACTAGATATCAAGGTGGCTAATAGGAAAAGGAAAGATATTTCCAGGGTATCATCAAGCATCGAAAAATGTAAAATTGCAATGCCTTTGTCTTTGTCTTGTATCATTGTTAAATATACAAGGGCCACAGGAGGGAAACAAAAGCTAAAAAAGGTGAATGTATATCATCTGTTCCAATAAACTAAGATACACATATCTATTTCAACAGATGATACATCTACTAAAAATTATCAAATAGCTATATACATCTATTGCAACTGTTGTCTAACCTGTTGCATTAGATGCGCTATTATTAAAATATACGTCCGTCTATTTCAGCAAATCAAACAAGTTTTTATATTATTTTAATTTATGCCAAAAGATGAGCCTCATGTTGCAGCAGATGGGTAATCTGTTTGAAATTATCATACCGCTCTATTTTATCTATTTAAATTTGTCCCAATAGATGATCCATCTGTTGTAATGTTAGACCTATCTGATGTAATAAATAGATAATTTGTTGTATATCTGTAATTAGCATTGATAATTTTGGCTTTTCTGGTGGATATCACAATAGAAGCTACTGCTAAAGAGCATAATATAATAGTTGATAATATATCAACTACTTCCAAAGATGAAAAAAAATAGAGCCTGTCGTTTCGGGAGAACAAAAGAATTATCCGTTTGAAGGGTTCAACACCTCAGACAAGGCTCCAAAAAAACTAACAAAACTGATCAATGACTATTCAGAATGGATTGCCAATAGGCTGTTAAATCAGCACGCTAGCAGGTACATAAACCAATTTTAAAGATATTGATTTATACAATTCTTATTGTAAAAACATGACTTTAACACATATAAATCGTTATGTAGAAAACAAAATGACGAACGCTACAAAGTAAACAAATTGAGTCTTGGTTTTGATATGTTTGACTTTGTTATTGCACATTCCAAAATGAAAAATTGGTTCTATTTGATGTTACTACCCCAAACTTTCTGGAATAATAAGGTTTAAATGTCATACATATTACTATTAATTAATACTTTATTTAGTTGCATCAGTGTATTAATTTTTTTTGTCATGTAATCTGAAATGTTTGATAATATGTGCAGCACATCGATGACATTTTTACTACCTCTAAAAGAAGGCCTAGTTGCAAACATGAGAACAATACAAATACACGACAGACAATTATTTGTACAAAGTTTACATCAATAATGCCTACGATAGATATAGTCAACAACAGCCGAAATTTTCCTAAAATGAGGAATGCTTAATCAACATCATCAAAGGTTTTAACATTTCAGCTGGCTTACCTTGGCATTTGATCGACGAAGTATACATCCCAATAAATTATGGTGATGAATTCCATTGGGTGTTGGCTATTGTTGTTCTAAAAGAGAGGCGTATCCGAGTTTATGAGTCAATATCATGAAGAAGATTTTTTGGGCCATCGTCTGAGATACAAAAGCTTTCCAAAATATTGCCTACTTACCTTGATGTGAGTGGATTTTTGGACCAAAAGATTTGTACTGATTGATCAGCGATTGAGGCATACCGAGATAAAATACGTAATCCATTTGATGTAGAATATGTTGAAGGAATTTCTCAACAAACCATTGGTAGCCAGTAAGTATCAGTATCATGATTTAGTTTCATTTAATAAATTTCACAACACTTCCATGAAATGAAAGATATCGAACCAATGGTAGCCTATATGTATAAGTATCATGATTTAGTTTCATTTAATAAATTTTACAACGCTTACATGAACTGTAAGATTTGGATTATCTATTTTTTAAAATGCAGGGATTGCGGTCTTTTTGTTGTTGCTTACGCTGACTATTTGAGCGATTGATTACAAGTACCAAATGATGGACTTGATGCTGAATTACTCCGTAAAATATATTATACTCTTTTATGAAAATGTAGAGAAGTGAAAGCTCAAAAATTGTATGCAAGAGACATTAAAGATCAACGATGACCAAAACCGAATTCTGTAGCACCAGATGAAGAACAAGTTGTCCATATTGATTAGATATTTATAGCTTGAGTCTGTCAAAGTAATAACCTCTCCTCCTTGATTAACTTGTTATTTATTTGTAGAATAGATCATTTGTACCCATAGTAATTTCTTTACATTTCACATATCTGTTGAGTTATTTCATGCAATTTCTAAAGGCTTCAATTTATTTTATGTTGTCTATGAATATAATTTAATCCTTAGTTTTGAACTTGTTAATTGAAACAAAATACTAGATTCAAATATCGAAACAGATGATACATCTACTGCAACAGACGACATATCTTATCAAATAGATTTAGACATATGTTGAAACATAAAGGTCATCATCTGGAAATTATATAACAGGTCTTCCTACTTTTTTATTTGTTCTAATAGATTACCTATCAGTTGCAATAGATAGATTATATATTGCAACAGATTGTATATTTGTTACGACAGATAGATAGAAATATCTGCATAATGCAACATATGACCAACCTATTACAACAAATAATTGATCTTTCACAGTAGAAATGATATCAGTTACAACAAATAGACAATCTGTTGCATTATAAAAAACAACTTTCATCAGACAATTAAAAAAATTAACACTACAATGTAAAGTGAACAAAGTGGCTTGAAATAAAAAATTATTATCATGTTCGCTTTTGTTTTTGTACATATTCTTCTTTATACGCGGGCTCCAAGCATTTAGTTAGTACCCCAAAATCCCAGACCTCTTGCATCTTTTCCACAATGGCATCTCATAGATCAACCATTTCTTATTTCAACCTTTAAAATCCCATGATTCCTTCTTCAAGACTTCCACTAACAAATGATCCATTAGTTTACTCTGCGTTAACAACTTAGGGAACAACTTTAAGAGTGGCTGTACGTGGGTTAAAAACTTAGCCTCTTTGAAGACAGGTAAGTTATAGTCATAAACCTTAATCTTTCTCTTGTCAAGTAGTATCTCAACAGTGAGAAAATGTTTGACTTCCATGTTCATGACTGCAAAGATTCTCTTTGACCTGGTCCAGCTCTTGCCGTGTAGACATGGACTCTTACATGTAATATAGTTAATCATGTCTTCATCCTATTTGAACGTAGAAACTAATTGACCAATTCCTCGGCCACCGGGACCAGTTTGAATATAGAGAGTATTTTACCTACTCTTGAAATTATTGTAGAAGTTGAGGTCCATTATCCTATCAGCAGCATCATAACCATCCGAGTATACTAATTGTCTGCCCCTCATGAGATAGAGAATTTCATCAACATCCTGTGGTATAAGAAGACAATTTTTAAATAGGTTAGTAATTGTAAAGAAGAAAAACACAGTGGAAAGATTTTGTTGCATAGGGTTCTCTGAATCAGTTGATAGATTACCCAGCTAATGCAATTTGTACAATAGATGTGTATTATGTTGCAAAAAAAATACCTAGTTGTTGCAATAGATTACCCATCTATTACGTAGCTTCATCTTTATAGAGTAGATAGGAAGGCTAGGTTAGCAAAAGTGAACTTACATTATCCACGTACCATTCATGCATATTTGTCTTACTCGTGAAGTCTTGGGCATCAAATAAATGCATGCTGTATTCATGTGGAACCTTCGTATTGTCAGTCATAATTTTTTATAGTCGTTCTTCTCTTCATAGCCAAGTGCTGTGTATATGTCCTCCTTCTTCAACGTCCCCTAAACTTTAACAACTCTTGGAGTGGGAGGAGTTGTAATTTTTTTGGATTTCTGATTAGAAAGTACTTGGCTAATTGCTCTTTTCTTCCTCCTAACCACCGTTGTAGGAGTGTATGGCTCCCTCACCTTCTTGGATGGAATGACACCCTTCTTGGATTTCAACTCCTTGGCAGCCTCTGCAATAGCCAATAGTTTTTCAAGGAATTTATCCTCTCTTACCTTTCATACTTTACATTTGCAATGAGAATATGAGGGTGAAGAGGGGTGAGAGGGACCTATGTAAGAGGTGTTTCCAAATGTATTTATTTTTTCTTAAGCACTAACATGCTCATAATAACAACTGGCATCAGCAGTAGCATCGGGATGGCTGCCACCATCATCAACAACTACACCAGCCACACCCTCAGAAGAAGCCAGTAGATCTATTGCAGTAGATTGATCATGAAGAGCTTCAACATTAGGTTGACCTTGCATAGCTGCACTTCTTATGGCTGTTGCTCCAGCTAATTCCTTATTTATTAACTCTACCATTGGGTTTGTTGTTGTGTCAACAACATCAAAAGTAATAAAATAAGTCATCCCCAACTCCAGCTCAGTAGGCACGATCCAAGGATGCACAACCCATAAAAAAAGACAGAAGGCATTTAAATCATATCATATAATAATAATATGTAGCCAGTTGGGTTACAAGTTAACACAGCCAACTTATGCAATAAAAAAATCTATCTTTCATAATATTTGATCTATATGTAGTACCAGATTGACAATATGTTACATCAGATTACCTATCTGTTAAATAATTTGTAGTAGATAGGTAATTTGTTGAGTCGGGTTCTGGAAACTAGAGGAATAGATGGTTAATCTATTGTGAAATATATATCATTTATCACAATAGATTACTCATCTGTTGCACCAGTTGCAGTTGACGGATAATATATTGAAACAGATGACTCATCTGTCACAATAGATGCATATCTATTTTGATATCTTTCTTTGGGGAAAATTATTTTAGTTGAAAAAAGATGTACTGCCTCATTCGAAGGGTTAAAGAGATTATCCTCCTTAATTTTTTTTTTGCGCTTTGCAGCTAACAACCTAAGGATCCTTAGATGAGAAACCTCATGTTGGAGGAATGATTTCAAATGCCAAAGCCTAAAAAATGTAAACACGAAGCAAGCAGAAAAAAATTCATAATAACTATATTTAATATAAATCAATGGATGAGTAAAAATAGAGATCAATTTTATCATGAAACCCAAGGAAAGACGTATAATATGATCATCCCTAGGCATAGCTTTGTCAGTAAATATTGGATAGTCAAGTAATAGCTGTCATATCTCTGGGAAAAATAATTGAATTTCTCAAAATCATCAGTAAGCACCAACAAATCATCTTCTATGACATTCCTAACGTCCCTTTCCAATAAAATGCAATGGACAAACCAAACTAACCACAATTTCTCCCTGTGCTTCTTTGGTATATTTTTATCCTCAAGATCTGCTATCAAATCCCCCTCTTTGTAGCTACATCCAGCAATGCCCAAAAACCCATGTATTTTTCCTTGTGTTTGTTGGATTTTTTGTGGGATGTATCCTTGATGAGAGGTTCTTTTGGACGATCACATCTAAAGCCCATCACTATGGCAAACTCTTTCAATCCAAAACAAGCTGGCATGCCACAGTAGTTGATCTAGATTTCATCCATCTTTTTTTTGCCCTCCTTCGAATCTTTATCATCCCCCGCATACTTGATCTTGTGCTTGAGAAGACCATATACCATTTTTATTTGGAAACGGAGAGTGTGGTCCTCAGGCAGCTTAATAAAGTATGCAAAGTATCTCCTCTTAAAAATTATGTCTATGTTTTCATTCTTCATAATACTCCTTAATTCATCAAAACATTTCGCTTACTAACATTTCAGTAAAACATCACCAGTTACTTCTTTAGAGTGATCTATTGGCATCGCAACTTGAAACCTAGCGATACTAATGGTTTTAATAGGATCATGCTAGGGTTTTGATATTAATTCATGCCCCATTGGTGAGAAGGAGTTCTCACTTTTCTCAGCTTCATTTTACCCTATCTGAGATTGCTCAAGAAATTTCTCCAAACTATCTGTACTCTAGCCTTTTTATTGGATGGTCAGAAGTTGATATACTTTCAGTTTCTTTTATTTTTTGAGACTTCTGTTAACTACAAACAATAAAAAAACAAAAAATACATTACATTTGATGTGTGCATAATTTTTTGAAAAAAGGTAAGACAAATTTCAATAAATATGATACGCCACATTACAAAAAAATACTCCAACGGATAACCCATCAGTTGGAACAGATGGGGAATATATTGGAAGACCTATTTAATATCTGCCAATAGATCTTCCACCTGTTGCAACAGATGGACCACCGAGACCACCACTAACACCACAAACAATGCCACCACCAATGCCACAACTAATGACCCCACTAATTTCATCAAGAAAACCACCAATGCCACCAAGACCACCACTAATGCCACTAATACCAACAATAATACGTAGACCGCCAACAATACCACCAATGCCACCAAGACCACTGACACCACCATTATAAGCACAATACCGTCACCACCAATAAAAGCCACCAACAACACCACAAACACCATACAATAATACCACGACAGTCAACAAAATACTGCGACAAAAACTAGGGTTTTCTCGGGTGGTTTTTATGTTTTTAGCATCAAAACTAAAAATTATTAATCCATTCTCGAAGATAATACAACTAAAAGTCTTATTTTTTATCATTAACTAAAAAGACCTAATTTTTCAAATAAAGAACAAATGTAGAGCTCTTGTCAAACTCTATTACCTGTGAAAATACAGAAAACGACGGATACAAGCGAGAATGAAGTTGAAAATAACAACTATGTGGTTGAAAATGGAAAGAAAATTGATTTATTTTGAAGGGTTGATCAATATGTTCATTAGTTATTGTCTGTATTTTTGAGAGAGAGAGACAATAGATATAACTTGAGATTTGAAATAAGGAAAAGTTTCTCCCGTAAATGGATGATTTGTATGGGTTGATTTGTAATTTTAGAAAAGAATGACAAGTTTTAAAATTGTTAATTTAGTCCGACTTGATCTTAATTAATTTTTAAAATTTTAGAAGATATATAGTTTTTAAAACATTAAGCTAATGAGAATCTTTTCAACTCAGAATGATCGATCGACGACTCGGGTCGTGATGAACACAATACTAACACCATGCAATTGTAAAGACTCAATTGAAGTTATATTTGACCCTATAAACTTATCCCTAGTTCTACCTAAATTAATTAAGGTACTAGATTAACATTAAGATAATAAGAATCTTTTCAACTCAGAGTGATTGATCAATGACTCAGGTCGGGATTAACGTAATACCAACACCATGCAGTTACAAAGACATAATTGAAGTTGTAGATGACCCTATGAACTTATTCATCCCTAGTTATACAAAAATCTATTTAGTTACTAGCTTAACATTAAGTTAATGAGAATCTTTACAACTCAAAGTGATTGATCGATGACTCGATTCAAGATGAACGTAATATAACACCATGCAATTGAAAAGACTCAATTGAAATTGTAGTTGACCCTTTGAACTCATTCAACCCTTTTATACCAAAATAAATTTAGGTACTATCTTAAAATTAAGTTAATGAGAATCTTTTCAACTCAGAGTGATCGATCGACGACTCGAGTTGGGGCAAAACCAACACCATACAATTCCAAAGACTCAATAAAAGTTGTAGTTGACCCTATGGACTCATTCCTCCTTGTTCTACCAAAATAAATTTAGGTACATTCTTAATATTAAATTAATAAGAATCTTTTCAACTTAGAGTGATCGATCGACGACTCGGGTCGAGATGAATGCAATACCAATACTATGCAATTGCAAAAACTCAATTAAAGTTGTAGTTGACCCTATGAACTCATTCATCCCTAGTTAAACCAAAATAAATTTAGGTACTTGCTTAAAATTAAGTTAATGATAATCGTTTCAACTCAGAGTGATCGATCGATGACTTAGGTCGAGATGAACGCAATACCAACACCATGAAATTGCAAAAATTCAATTAAAGTTGTAGTTTACCCTATGAACTCATTCATCCCTAGTTCTACAAAAATCAATTTAGGTAATAGCTTAACATTACGTTAATGAGAATCTTTTCAGCTCAGAGTGATCGATCGATAATTTGGGTCAGGGCAATACCAACACCATTCAATTACAAAGACTCAATAGAAGTTGTAATTGACCCTATATACTCATTCATCCATAATTCTATCCAAATAAATTTAGGTACTAGCTTAACATTAAGTTAATGAGAATATTTTGAACTCAAATTTATTGATTGATGACTCGTGTCAGGACGAATGCAATACCAACACCATGCAATTGCAGAGACTCAATGAAATCTGATGCAACAAATGACTGAGCTATTGGAAATTTTCAAACAGATATTCATATATATTGCAATAGATGACATATCTAATTTAATTATCAAATAGACATTTGATCTGTTATAACAGATGACATATCTAATTTAATTATCAAATGGACATTTACATCTGTTGTTACAGATAACTAAGCTATTGGATTTTTTCAAATATATATTAATATCTATTGCAACAGATGACATATCTTTTTAAAAATATTTTTTTCTTTTAATTTTAAAGTGAGCTTATGTCTGAAAAAAGAAAGATAAAATAGAACAACTAAAGGTGGTAAAAAATATTTCTTGTATAACTCAAAAATATCATTGACTATTTTTATCTTGTCTTTTAAATGTCACTCTTCTTCCTCATACCCCTCAAGTTATTAATGAATATTAATTAATAGACATTTAAACCCACATCTATATCTAGAATTATCTCATCTCTCATTCATCCCTGAATTTATTTTATTCATCTCTCATCTTTTTTTCTTTCCTCTTTAGGGTTATCATAGCCTTTTTCTCTCTTTACTCTCCTCTTTCTCATAAAAATCCTTTAGATCTAAACCGATCCATATATTTTCTCAAATGAAATTGTTGTTTTGATCCCCTTTTAACATTACAGGTAAGGTATGGTATACTATTGCACTTTCATTCTCATCTTCTTGTTTGCAAGTTATTTACATCTATTTTTATTTAATTACCATTTACCCATATCAGATTTATTTAAAAAATTTGAATGAACTTTTAAGTGTTGAACGAAAGAATCGAGAATTTTTATTACAATATGCAAAAAAAGTCATCTATTGAGAGAAGTTTAAAAGCCTTATTGATAGTATCATTTATTTTGCATGTATTTTGTTTGTTTCATTAGTTTTGATGCTATTATTGATGTTGTTGGAACTTTTTGTGTGGTGTTGTTGATGGTGTTGGAATAAAGGATGTTGTTTCTTTATTGTTGATGATGTTATTGATGGTGTTGGAACAAATGATGTTGTTTCTTTGTTGTTGATTTTTTTATTTATTGTTTCTTTGTAGTTTATGTTGTTGTTGATGTTACAACAGATGGAGCAACTGTTGGAACAAATCAAACCATTAGCAAGGCTAGTCTGATGTATTCCAAAAGACTCCATATCTGTTGCAACAAACTCCATATCTATTGCAACAGACTACACATCTATTGAAATAGACTCCATATCAATTGCAATATACTACACATCTGTTGCAAGATGGATAATGTTCTTTTTATTCTTCTCTTATTTGACATCAATTTTTTCCTCTTTTTTGTAGATAAGGAGCTGAAAGTTGATCAAATTTTGCCCAACCAACACAAAATTCAACAGTAAAGATGGATTTGGAAGAATAATCTGCTTGCAGATGGAACTACTTCATATATGGGAGGATTGTATTACTGATAATATTATTGTGAAAACACACATAGAGTACACTTATTTTGTGAATGTTGTTTTTACCGTATAGTCATTGATCATTCAAATAAGATATCTGTAATTTTACAATTAAGTTTAATTGGTCCGAACTGATAAAGCGAAAGGACCATGAATATTATTTTGATACCCTATTAAGATTTAATGTCAGTTATTGCTAATGTTTATGTGTTAAGCATTGTGACGAGATCTAGTTTTGGTGTCATTTTTAAGAGATTCAATAGCGATTGGACTAACTTTTAGGGTGCATTGGACTCTGACAAGGCCTTCGAAGCCTCCCATTACTTCAACTAAGAATGGAAATCAATATTGTTATTGCCCTAGCCAAAATTTATATGGTTGGGTTGCTCGGGGTGATGATTATTGTAAGACCCCATAAAATTTTAGTCATTTCAGTCCTATATAGCATGTCGAAAGAGGTCCCATACTTAGAAAATTTTAGCTAAGTATTAAGACTTAAAATCAATTTTAGCCTTCAAAATTGGATGATCTTATTTTTTTATCTTTCCAACCTTAGTATGTCAAATTTCAAGTTAATTCATGATCAGGGTCACTTGTAGGTCATCTCAGGTGAGTTTTGGCTTTTTAGGACTAGCGTAAGGGTCAGTTTTGATGTCCAAAACAGCAAGGGGTCGTGATAGGGCTGCACCGCAAGGGCCAGTTGACCCAAGACCAAGGTCGCACCGTGGAGGCTGCTTGAACCTAGTAGGAGTCATGTCTCGAGGGCTGCTTAAACTATGCAGGGGTCATGGCCTGCTGGGGACCCCATCCAATATTCTTTTATCTGAGTTTGTGGGTGTCAAATGGCTCATTTTACCCTTACATTATTCAGCCTTAACATGAAATTTGATATCCTAAAGGGCAAAATTCATTCTTTATTCACAAAATCCTCTCAAGAAAGATACCCTAGCTCATTGAGCTCTAGTTTAAGTTCTAAGAAATCCCCAACAATCTTTATAAATTCTGTCACTCAGGTATGTTAGGTGTTCATCCTCGGATTTTCTTCCACCCTTGGAGTTAAAGAACTCTTTTTAAAACTTGAATTATGATTCCCACATTATGAATTAAATTATGTTCATGGTCATGTTGTTATATGAAGTTCAAGTTAAGATCTTTTATGAGTTTCATGAACTTATGTTAGCATGTGTATTGAATTACGAATCTCTCATATCAAAACCCTTGAATATGCAAGATTACATATTAAAGTATGATGCCCTATATGTTATTCTTCATGTATCACAATCATGCTCCCCAAGTGTTTGATAGAATGTCCATGTGAATTGAATAGTGTAATCATGACATGTTAGCATGTGTTCTCATTCATGTACAAGTTCATAACCATCAAGTGTTTGACTAAATGCCTCAATGTATGAATTTGAACAATTGACTATTATTATGTTTTCAAGGTTTGCTATGGTCTACTGCTGATGCCATCGAGTCCTGGGGTATTTATTACTCAAAGTCTAGCTGTTTAATTAGTTGCAGTAGTTATAGAATCATTCTAGTAAAGTTTAAGAATAGTAGTACTCAGTCAGTTAGCAGAACCCAATGAACTCAGTCCAGTTCAATTAGTCAACACGATCAGTGTCAGTTCAATTAAGCCTAGTACAGTCTACTGCTCAGTTCAGTGTCGATTTAGTTGGGAGTAGGATTCAGCACCGAGCGAACCCAGGGATGGGGACATTTCTTCACTAAGAGGGTTTGACCCTTAGAAGCAGTCCCTGCATTGCAGAACTACGTAGCCAACATAGGGTAAGTCAACCTTCTGCCAGACTAGGGTTGACACAATCATATATATATATATATATATATTTCAAGAATCTTCCTGCCAGATTAGGGTTGACCCAACGTTGTTAGTATCCCTTAGCAAGGGGCTAATACCCTTCCAAATGGGGTCACAGGTTAGACCCTAACTCAGTTTATACATTAGGGTATGTCGGTTAGATGAACACTCCCACAATTATAGTTTCCATCTTAGTATTCAGTAAAGAACAAAAACAGTTCTATAGAACCATGCGTACCAGCTATCAGTTACTTAGCCATCAGAATTAGTACTTCAGTTCAAGCCTAAACTCTTAGTTATTAGTATTAAATTATTAGAACTCCGTACTTTATTTTTAGTTCGATTCAGATAGATGTTATATGTACAGTATTACATATTCAGCATGTTCAGTAGTTACAATTTTGCATGTACTCTCATCCAATTACTTCATGACTTTCATTCAGTCAGTAATTATCTTATGCATACGAACCCATGTATATTAGCCTACCTTAGTTAGCATACCAATACATTCCATGTACCAATGTATACACTTTTTTTCTGCTATGATGTCTCATATCATAGGTTTGAATACTCAGGTTCCTGACCGTACTTAGCAGCTCAAGCTATTAGCAACATTTATAGTAGTGAGTCCTCATCCAATGAGGATATTATTTGATTTCAATAGATCGGTATTTTAGTTAGTTCAGTAGTCAGAGTTAGTTGGGGACTTATCCCATCAACTCCATATTTAGACAGTTAGAGGCTTTCAGACTAGCACAGCCAGATATGTAGTTTTTCATATGTTATTATCAGTACATTCAGTTATTATTTCAGTATTTTAAAAACCTTATGGCATTTTTTGTTATACTTCTGCATATATTTTTAATATTCTTATTCAGTTCTCACAGTAGGTACCAGTCATGGGTTAGCTTGTGATCCTTTGGGGTTATTAACACTGTGTGACGTGCAGGGTGCAAACTCGGGGTGTTACAAACTTGGTATCAGAGAATAAGGTTCTAAGCAATCCTAGGGAGTCTAAAAGTTACGTCAAGTAAAGTCTTGTGCATGGGTGTGTAGCATGCCACACTTATGGATAAGAGGCTATGAGACGTCTTAGGAAAAGTTTCCCTTCTTTCTGTATTAATTTCGTGCTAGTGAGTATGAGCTCAAGTTAAATTCTCTATTTAAACCATTTTTCCTCTTCTATTTTTAGAACATGCCTCCCAAAAAGACCAACAGAAGAAGAACTGGAAACCAACCGGCACCACCGTCCGTTCAGAAAGATCCCCTGAATGAGCATATCTCTCATACAAAATTCAGAGTAGCTTTCACCTCTCTAGCTTATTCTGTAGCCTCCCAGAATAAATGCCCAACTATTGTTCAGGCCAACCCAGTGGCCAATACTGCTACAGCTATAATTTTGAACTTCACCCGAATAAATCCTCCTTCATTTTCAAGGTCTAAGTCTGAAGAAGACCCATAGGAATTCCTTGACATAGAGAAGAAGGTAATACATATTATGGGGGTAACCGCTAGTGAGAGTGCTGAGTTAGATGCCTATCAATTTTAGGATATGGCTCATACATATTTTAAGTAGTGAAAGAAGATAGGACCGCAGATGTAGGGCCCATAGAATAGAAAGAGTTTTCTACTTCCTTTTTAGATATCCCATTAGAATTATGGGAGGCTAAGATGTTAGAGTTTATCAACCTGAAATAGGGAAGCATGACAGTGAAAGAGTATTCTCTAAAGTTTACTCAGTTAGCCAGATACGCTCCTCATATGGTAGATAATAGTAGGTTTAAGATGAGTAAGTTCATGTCTGGTATGTTGGATAATGTGGTCAAGAAGTGTAGCACCTCCAAGTTGATTAAGGAGATAGACTTGGCTATATTAATGGTCCTGCTCAATAGATAGAGGAGCAAAAATCTAAAGAGAAACAGAAGGAGAGTAAGAGGGCTAGAACAGGTTCAGCTTTACCCAGCCTAAGTCAGGGGGTAGTAATCGTCCTTAGTTGTTCCCGAAATCTTCAGTTCCAACTCCATCCTCAGCCAGTGCTCCAGTACCTAAATTTAAGAATGGTAATAAGGACAGGGCGCCAGGCTCTAAATCTCAGGGTAGCATTAGCAGAGCCCAACCAAATCCACTTTGTCAAAAGTATAGTAGAAACCATTAGGGTGCCTGTAGGGCTGGCAGTGGTGTATGTTTTGAGTGTGATAAACTAGGTCATAGAATGAGAGAGTGTCCTTAGGTGGATTTGCAGGGTCAGCATGATTGTCCCCCATCTCAGTCTGGTCACTCATCTCAAAAAGGTGCTGCTTCCAGTGCTACTAGTGGGCAGTGCCTAAATAGGCTCTATGTATTTTAGTCCTAATAGGTTCAAGAAATTTCTCTTGAAGTGGTTATTAGTACATTCCAATTTTACTATTTATATGTTTATGCTTTGCTAGATCTAGGAGCTTCTTTGTCCTTTGTAACTCCTTATATAGCTATTAACTTCAGAGTCAGTCTTAAAATCCTAGTAGAGCCCTTCTTAGTCTTTACCCCAAAGGGTAAATCTATCATATCCCGGTGGATATGCAGGAACTCTCTGGTTGTGGTATCTCAGAATCTATCATTCTTGGAATAGATTTGCTTCATTTATGTTATGCTTCAATTGACTATAGAAATAGAGTTTCCTATTTTCAGTTCCTAAATGAACTTATCCTATAATGGAGGGGCAGTACTTCAGCACTTAGGGGTGAGCTAGTTTCATACCTTAGAGGGAGAAAAATTATATCCAAGGGGTGTGTGTATCATCTCATTCGAGTTAAAGATCATAGTTCTGAGACTCCTAATCTTGAGTCAGTTTCATTAGCAAGCAAATTTCCAAATGTGTTTCCCGAAGATCTCCCCAGAGTTTTATCCAAAAGGGAAATTGACTTTGGAATAGACCTTCTGACCTTAGTATGTTGAATTTCAAGTTGATTCATGATCAGGGTCACTAGTAGGTCATCTCAGGCGAGTTTTAAATTTTTGGACTAGCATAAGGGTAAGTTTGGATGTCCAAAATAGCAAGGGGTCGTGATAGCATCACACTGCAAGGGCCAGTTGACCCAAGATCAGGGTCACGCTGCTTGACCCTAGCAGGGGTCACATCCGAGGGCTGCTTGACCCAAGTAGGGGTTTTGGAGTGATGGAGACCACATCCAGCATCAATTATCTTAGTTTGTGGGGGGGGGGGGAAATGACAGGGAAATGGGTCATTTTCCCCATATATTATTCATCTTTAACATGAAATTTGATATACTAAGAGCAAAATTCATTCTTTATTCACAAAATCCTCTCAAGAAAAAAACCCTAGATCATCAAGAACATGATTAATTTCCAAGAAATTCCCAACAATCTTCACGAATTTCATCACTCAGGTATGTTAGGTGTTCATCCTTGGATTTTCTGCCACCCTTGGAGTTCAAGAACCTTTTTTAAAACTTAAATTATGATTCCCACATTATAAATTGAATTATGCCCGTGGTCATGTTATTGTATGAAGTTCAAGTAAAGATCTTTTATGAGTTTCATGAACTTATGTTAGCATGTGTGTTGAATTTTAAATCTCCCATGCCAAAACCCTTGAATTTTCAAGATTACATGTTGAAGTATGATACCCTATATATTATTCTTCATGTATCACAATCATGCTCCCTAAGTGTTTCATAGAATGTTCGTGTGAATTGAATAGTGTAATCATGGTATGTTAGCATGTGTTCTCATTCATGTACAAGTTCATAACCTCCAAATGAATTGTGAACAATTGACTATTGTTATGTTTTTAAGGTTTGCTATGTTCTATTGTTGATGCCATCAATTCATAGGGGTATTTATTACCCGAAGGCTAGCTGTTTAATTAGTTGCAGTAGTTATAGAATCATTCTAGTAAAGTTTAAGAACAGTAGTACTTAGTCAGTTAGCAGAACCCAGTGAACTTAGTCCAGTTCAGTCAGTCAACATGATCAGTGTCAGTTCAGTCAAGCCTAGTACAGTCTAGTGCTTAGTTTATTGTCGATTCAGTTGGTAGTAGGATTTAGCAATAGCGAACCCAGGGATGGAGGCATTCCTACTAGAAGAAAGTTTGAACCTTAGTACCAGTCCCTGCGTCACAGAACTACGTAGCCAGCATAGGGTGAGTCATTCTCCTGCCAGACTTGGGTTGATGAAATCATATATATATATATATATATATATATATATATATATATAT
>NW_025862662.1:73274-118367 GCF_002878395.1 Capsicum annuum
ATATATATATATATATATATATATATATATATATATATATACTTCATGAGTTTTTCTGCAAGATTAGTGTTGACCCAGCATTGTTAGTATTCATTGGCAAGGTGCTAACACCCTTCCAACTAGAGTCACGGGTTGGACCCCAACTCAATTTATACATCAGGTTATTTGGTTAGATGAACACGCCAACAATTATAGTTTACATGTTAGTATTCAGTAAAGAACTCAAATAGTTCTACAGAACCATGGCTACCAGCTATCAGTTACTTAGCCATCATAATTCAGTACTTCCATTCCAGCCTAAACTCTCAATTATCAGTATTCAATTATCAGAAATTAGTACTACAGTTTTAGTTTGATTTAGATAGACGTTATATGAGCAATATTACATATTCAGCAAGTTCAATAGTTATAGTTTTGCATGCACTCTCATCCAGTTATTTCAAAACATTTATTCAGTGAGTTATCATCTCTTCCATATAAACCCATGTATATCATCATACCTCACTTAGCATACCAATACATTCCACATACTCACGCATACTCTTCTTTATGCTATGATATCTCATATCATATGTTTGGATTCTTAGGTTCCTGACTGTACTTAGCAGCTCAAGCAATAAGAAGCAGTTTGATATGCTACTATTTTTTTAGCACATTTACGACTATTAACTCAAAATAATTATAAGTTATTAAGTATCTATCATTGTTTTTAATGATATTTCTTTGATATTACGGTGAAAGGCAAGATGCAAGAGAACCTCAGACAATAAGGACAAAAAAAGCTGAATATGGAACAAATACCCAAGAAATCATAAAATAACA
Source organism: Capsicum annuum (assembly GCF_002878395.1). Taxonomy (NCBI): domain Eukaryota; kingdom Viridiplantae; phylum Streptophyta; class Magnoliopsida; order Solanales; family Solanaceae; genus Capsicum; species Capsicum annuum. The sequence goes on from NW_025862662.1 coordinate 74,097, forward strand.
GTTGACAACTTTTGTGATCGGTTGTCAACTTGGTGATAAGTTATCAGATCTATCATCAGATGGAGGCAGTGTAATAAATTTGGAGTAGAAGTGTGAAGACATCCCCTAATATGTCGTCACAAATTTGATAAGCTATCAAGAGCATCATCAGCCTTAGACAGAGAATGGACTTCATCTAGAATCCGTGACGACATTGGTGATAAGTCATCAAAGTTTTGATAAGCTGTCAGGTTTCGTCATCAGCCTAAAGTAGAGAATGTCAAAATTGAAAAGGATCTAATGATATTCCTAATAAGTCATCAGAAGCCTGATAAGGTGTCACGCATGTCATCGTCTATTCCGAGAAAATATTGTAACATGTGATTTTTTTTCCATAATTAGCCTAAGTATTTAAGGGCAAGTCTAGGTTTTCCTTAAGAGTTTGAGTCATCTAAGGGACGAATTTTGGAAATTTTAATTCCGAATTTCCTTTAAGTTACAACTATAATAAGAATTTTTAGGGTTTTTCTGAGGGGTTGGCACTTGAGTTTTAAGAGACTTATTTTGATATTTTCTCTCTCGAGTTTCTTGGCTTGAAAATGCAAATACTTTGAAGAAATTATTATCAGTATTTTGGAATTTTTCCTTTGTGATCTAATCTGTGATTCACTAGTTTTTATTCATCTCTATAAGTTTATCTTTCAAATCATAAATTCAATTATGTGTTTCATTTGTTACATCATGAGTGGTTAAACTCCATCAACCTAAATTATGGGACTATGGTTAGGTCTTGATAGGGTGCGAAGTGTTCAAAATTCAAAAGATGGTAGGACTTCTTGATAATTCTGAGATTTTAATTAACGTCTGTTGGTTGCAAACAATAGACAGACCTGCTTTAATTTGCTTGAGAAAGAAATCAAATATAGTAGGAAGTGAATTATCAATAGGGACTTGGAAATACTTCATTTAATAATCAGTGTTGTAACAAAGTTGTTTAACCTGAGGTAAAATCTGGGCAGTAAATAGAAATTCCCTAAGTCCAAGAGGATTAGGGAATTAAATGCTTAAGTAGATCGAGAGACATTTTAGCATAACATCAATAAAGATAGCTTGTTATCCTACCCACCGTGAGAATCTTGAACCACTTTTAGCATCTGTCGTGTACTGGAAGCCCAAGTGAATATAATTCTGGTTATTTCATAAACTCTTGATTACAAACACTGAAACTAAAGTGACCAACAATTATTTGTTGATCATCAAAAAATCCCATTTTATCTTTTCATATCATTTTTTTGAATTGAACTTGTAGCCTTATTTTCAAACTAGTTTAATTGCCACTCACATTATTCCCTGTGGATTTGACCTCGACTCCAAAGTTGGATAAATATATTGATGACGACCGCCTTGCACTAAATTGAAGTGTAAGTTGAGTGTTATCACAATTATAGTAGTGAGTCCTCTTCCAGTAAGGATTTCATTTAATTTTAGCAGCTCAGTATTTTAGTTAGTTCAGTAGTCGGAGTTACGTAGGGAGTTGTCCCATCAACTCTATAGTCAAATAGTTAGAGGCTTTCAGACTAGCACAGCTATATATGCAGTTTTTAATATGTTATGATCAGTACATTCAGTTATTATTTTAATATTTTGAGAACTTTATGGCATTTTCAGTTATACTTCCATATATATTTTCAGTATTATTATTTAGTTCTCACAGCAGGTACCAGTCATGGGTTAGCAAGTGATCCTTTGGGGTTGTAAGCATCATGTGACGTCCAGGGTGCAGACCCGGGGAGTTACAAACTTGGTATCAGAGCCTAAGGTTCTAAGGATTCCCAGGGAGTATGAAATTTGTGTCAAGTAGAGTCTTGTGCATGGGTGTGTAGCGCGCCACACTTATGGACAAGAGGCCATGAGATATCTTAGGAAAAGTTTCCCTTTTTTTCTGTATTCATGTCGTACAAGTGAGTATAAGCTCAAGTTAAACTCTCTATATAATCTATTTTCCCCTTCTGTTTATAGAGCATACCTCCCAAAAAGGCCAACAGAAGAAGAATTGGAAACTAGATAGCACATCCACCCATTCAAGAAGATCCCCTGAATGAGCATGTCTCTTACGCAGAATTCAGAGCAGTTTTCACCACTCTAGCTCATTCTATAGCAGCCTAGAATGAATTTTCTGCTGCTTTTCAGGCTCACATAGTGGCCAATACTACTACATCTAGAATTTAGAGGGTGGTAATTATCCTCAGTTCCACCTAAAATCTTCAGTTCTAGCTCCGTCCTCAGTCAGTGCTCCGATGCCTAAATTTAGGAATAGTAATAAGGAAAGGGTACTAGGCTTTAAATCTCAGGGTAGAGTTAGTAGTGCCTGAACAAATCCTCTTTCTCAAAAGTATGGCAGAAACCATCAGGGTTTCTGTAGGTCTAGTAGTGATGTATGTTTTGAGTGTGGTAAACTAGGTTATGGAATCATAGAGTGTCCTCAGGTGGGTTTACAGAGTTAGCATAATCATCCCCCAGCTCAGTCCATTCGCCCGTCTCAGTAGGGTGCTGCTTCCAGTGCCACCAATGGGTAGCACCTAAACAGGCTCTATGCATTTCAGTCCTAACAGGTTTAAGAAACTTCTCCTAATGTGGTCACTAGTATGTTACAATTTTACCATTTACATGTTTATGCTTTGCTAAATCCAGGAGCTTCTTTGTCCTTTGTAACTCCTTATATAGCTATTAACTTTGGAGTCAGTCCTGAAATCCCAACAGAGCCTTTCTCAGTCTCTACCCCAGTGGAAAAATCTATCATAGCTCGATGGTTATAAAGGAACTTTCTATTTGTGGATTCTCAAAAAATTACTTCAACAGACTTAGTAGAGTTAGATATGATGAATTTTGACTTTAATCTCCACATAGATTGGCATCATTTATGTTATGCTTTAGTTGACTGTAGAAATAGATTTATCTATTTTTAGCTCCCGATTGAACCTATCCTACAATGGCGGGGTAGTACTTTAGAACTTAGAGGCAGATGGTTTTATACCTTAGAGCGAGAAAAATGATATCCAAGGGGTGTGTCTACCATCTTATTCGAGTTAAAGATTATAGTTTTGAGACTCCTACTTTTGAGTATGTTTCGGAAGCAAGTGAATTTCCAAATGTGTTTCTCGAAGATATTTTTGGAGTTTCTCCCGAAAAGGAAATTGACTTCAGAATAGACCTTCTTCTAGATACTCAGCCCATCTCTATTCTACCATACAAAATGGCTCCATCTGAACTCAAAGAATTAAAATAAAATTTTAAATACCTCCTAGGTAAGGGATTCATCAGACCCAGTATCTCTCCGTGAGGTGCACCAGTTTTGTTCGTGCATAAGAAAGATGGATCACTCAAAATATGTATTGACTACCGTCGGTTAAATAAAGTCAGAGTCAAGAATAATTATCCACTTCTTAGAATCACTGACTTATTTGACCAACTTTAGGGTGCCAGTTATTTTTCTAAGATAGATCTCAGATCTAGCTATCATCAGCTCAGAGTCAGAGAATGTGACATTCTGAAAATAGCTTTTAGAACTCTGTATGGTCTCTTAGAATTTCTAGTCATGTCATTTGATCTTACCAATGCCCTAGCATCTTTCATAGACTTGATGAATAGAGTGTTCAAGTAGTACTTTGACTTGTTTGTCATAGTTTTCATAGATGACTTTCTAGTCTACTTCTGTAGTGAAAATGATCATCCAAACTATCTTAGAATAGTATTACAGACTCTCAGATCCCATCAGTTGGTTACCAAATTTAGTAAGTTCGAATTTTGGATATGATCCATAGCTTTCCTTGATCATATAGTTTCCGGTGATTATATTAGAGTTGATCCTCAAAAAACTAAAGCAGTGAGAAACTAGCTCATACTCATCTCTCTTTCAATTATCAAGAATTTATTAGGTTTGGCTGGCTATTATCAATGGTTTGTTGAAGGATATTTGTCTATTGTATCCCCCATGTCCAGATTAACTCAGAAGAAAGTCAAATTAAAGTGGTCAGATTCTTGTGAGAAGAGTTTTCAAAAGTTGAAGACTCAACTTACTATAGCCTCAATTCTGATTTAACTGATGATTTAGATGGATTTGTTGTTTATTGTGATACTTCTAGAGTTGGTTTATAGTGTGCTTTGATGCACAAAGGTAAGGTTATAGCCTATGCCTCTAGACAGCTTAAGAAACATGAAAAGAATTATCCCACCCATGATCTAGAGCTAGCAGTTGTTGTGTTTGCCTTAAATGTTTGGAGACACTATTTGTATGTGGTGCATATTGATATGTTTACAGACCACAAAATCCTACAGTATGTGTTTTATTAGAAAGACTTGAACCTGCGTCAGAGAAGGTGGTTAGAGTTGTTGAAAGATTATGATATGAGTGTCTTGTATCACCAAGGCAAGGCTAATATAGTGGCATATACCCTCAGTAGATTATCCATAGGTAGTGTTGCTCACGTTGAGGGTGGTAAGAAGAAGTTAGTCGAAGAAGTTCATCAGCTTGCCAGGTTGGGTGTTCATTTGGTTGATTCAGCTGAGGGTACTGTTTGGAAGAAGAAAAGTTTGGAATCATCTTTGGTTTCCAAAGTAAAGAAAAGCAGGACAGTGATCCAGTTTAGTTTAGTTGAAAGATTCAGTCAGAGACCAAAAGTAAAGGTTTTCTCTGAAGGGGGAAATGGTATATTGTGCTACCAGAATAGATTATGTGTGCCATGTATGGATATTGTGAGACTGCGATTCTTAAAGAAGCTCATGGTGCTAATTAATCAATTCATCCTGAGTCAACTAAGATGTACTGTTACTTGCGGGAAGTCTCTTCGCGGAGTGGATGAAGAAAAACATTGTAGAGTTTGTAGCTAAGTGCTCCACATATCAACAGTTTAAAATTAAGCATCAGAAGTATAGTGGGTCTATGCAGGAGTTCAGTATTCCCATTTTGAAGTAGGAGGAAATGAACATAGACTTTTTAATGGGTTTGCCTCATACTCGTCATCAGCATGATTCGATTTGAGTCATTGTGGGCAGGATGAACAAATCAGCCCATTTCTTGCCAATTATACCTCTTATTCAGTCGAGGACTATGTCAGGCTCTATATCAGAGAGTTGTTTAGGTTACATGGTCTTTTATTTTTCATCATATCAGATAGAGGTACGCAGTTAACCTTTCACTTTTAGAAAGCCTTCCAAAAGGGTTTTGGTACGTAAGTTCACCTTAGTACAGCCATTCACCCTCAGACAGATGGTCAAGTAGAAAGGACTATTCAAACTTTAGAAGATATGTTGATAGTGTGTGTTGTTGACTTTAAGGGCATCTGGGATGACCACTTACCTTTGATTGAGTTTGCATACAATAATAGTTATCATTCCAGTATTCAGATGACTCTATTTGAGTCTCTTTATGGGAGGAGATGTAGATCTCCCATTGGTTGGTTTGAAGTAGGTAAGGCTTCAGTAGTAGGGCCTGACAATGTTTTTAATACCTTAGAGAAAGTGCAGTCATTCAAAGAGAGGCTTAAGACAGCTCAGAGCCGACAAAAATTATATGCAGATATGAGAAGAAAAGATCTCGAGTTTGAGATTGACGACTTTGTGTATTTGAAAATATCTCCCATGAAGGGAGTGAAGAGATTTGGAAAGAAAGGGAAGCTTATTCCCTAATATATTGGTCCTTATAGGATTCTCAGTCATTTCGATAGGTAGCTTATGAGTTTGAGTTGCCTACAGACTTAGTATTAGTGCACCCAGTGTTTCATGTCTCCTTACTAAAGAAGTACATTAGTGACCCAACAGTTGTAGTCCCTATAGAGAGTGTGGATATTCAGAATAGTCTCTCTTATGAGGAAATCCCAGTCAAAATTCTTGATTGTCAGATTTGCACTCTAAGGAACAAAGAAGTTTCGTTGGTCAATGTTTTTTGGCAGAATCAGTCCATTTAGGGAGATGCCTGGAAAGTAGAGGTAGACATGCAAACCAAGTATCCTCAACTTTTCTCCACAAACTCAAACTTAGCCTAAGGTAATAGTATTACTTTGATTTACTCTATTCCATGCTTAGTTACCACTGCATATCATTCTTATATCATTCATGCATTTATGAAACAGTTCAGCAATGTGTTATGTCTCTAGAATTCTATCATGCTTCAGTTATACATGTCAGTGTAAGTATATTTCCTCAGTTTCTCTCAATCCAGTCAATGTCATTCGAGGATGAATGTTCCCAAGGGGGAGATATTTTTAGACCCCCCAAAATTTTAGTTATTTCAGTCATATATAGCATATTGAAAGAGGTCCAAGACTTAGAAAATTTTGGCAAAGTGTTAAGACTTAGAATCATTTTTAGCCTTCAAAATTGGATGATCTTATTTTTTATCTTTCCAAACTTATTATGTCAAATTTCAAGTTGATTCATGAACAGGGTCACTTATAGGTCATCTCAGGTGAGTTTCAAATTTTTCAGATGAGTGTAAGGGTATGTTTGGATGTCCAAAAATTGAAGGGGTTGCGATAGGGCCGCGCTGCAAGGGCCATTTGACCCAGGCTTAGGGTCGCGCCGTAAGGGCTACTTGACCCAAACAGGGGTTGCATCGCGAGGGATGCTTGACCTAAGAAGGGGTTGCGACACGATGGGAACCCATCTAGCATTATTTTATTCAGGTTTGGGCGGGGAATGGGTTATTTTCCTTTTACATAATTCAGCCTTAACACAAAATTTGATATCCTAAAGGGCAAAATTCATTCCTTATTCACAAAATCCTCTCAATAAAGAAACCCAAACTCATCAAGTTCCAAGAAATCCCTAACAATCTTCACGAATTCCGTTACTTGGGTATGTTTGATGTTCACCCTTGGAGTTCAAGAACTCTTTTTAAAACTTAGTTTTAGTAGTTATAGAATAGTTTTTGTAACGGCCAAGAAAAGTAGTACTCAGTCAGTTAGCAGAACTCAGTGAAATCTATCCAGTTTAGTCAATCAACAAGATCAGTGTTAATTCAATCAAGCCTAGTACAGTCTAGTGCTCAGTTTAGTGATGATTCAGTTGGGAGTAGGATTCAGCATCGAGCGAACATAGGGATGGGGGCATTCCTTCCAGTAGAGGGTTTGGCCCCTAGTAGTAGTCCCAGCTTTATAGAACTACATAGCCAACATAGGGGAAGTCATCCTCCTGCCAAATAAGGGTTAACGCAATCATATAAATATATTTCATGAGTCCTCCTCCAAGATTAGGGTTGACCCAACATTATTAGTATCCCTTGGCAAGGTGCTAACACCCTTCCAACTGGGGTGACAGGTTGGAGCACAACTCAGTTTATACATCGGCGATGTCTGTCAGATAAACACTCCCACAGTTATAGTTTCAATCTTAGTATTCAGTAAAGAACTCAGACAGTTCTACAGAACCATGGCTACTACCTATCAGTTACTTAGCCACCAAAATTTAGTACTTCAGTTCCAGCCTAAACTTTTAGTTATCAGTATTCAACTATCAAAACTCAGTACTTCAGTTCTAATCTGATTAGGACAAATGTTATATGTGCAGTATTGCATATTCAGCATGTTCAGTAGTTACAGTTTTGCATGTACTCTCATTCAGTTACTTCACCATGTTCATTCATTTAGTTATAATCTTATGCATATGAACCCATGTATATTAGCCTACCTCACTTAGCATACCAATACATTCCACATACTGACGCATACTCTTTCTTTGTGCTATGATGTCTCATATCAAAGGTTTCGAATGCTCAAATTCCAGACTATACTTAGCAGCTCGGGCTATCAGCAGTAGTTTTAGTAGTGAGTTCTCATCCAGTAAGGGTATCATTTAATTTCAGCAGTTCGATATTTCATTTAGTTTAGTAGTCGGAGTTAGTTGGCATTTTTCCCATCAACTCCTTATTCATATGGTTAAAGGCTTTCATACTAACACAGCCACATATGCTAATTTTTCATATGTTATCATTAGTACATTTAGTTAGTATTTCAGTATTTTGAGAACCTTATGGAATTTTTAGTTATACTTCCGCATATATTTTCAGTATTATTATTTAGTGCTCACAGCAGGTACCAGTTATAGGTTAGCTTGTGATCCTTCAGGGTTGTAACAACTGTGTGACGTCCAGGGTATAGACTCGGGGTTTTACAAACTTAGAAATAGAGCCAAAAGTTCTAAGGAGTCCTAGGGAGTCTTAAAGTTGCATCAAGTATAGTCTTGTGCATGGGTGTGTAGTGCACCACACTTATGGAGAAGAGGTTATGAGATGTCTTACAAAAAATTTCCCTTCTTTCTATATTCATGTCGTGTGAGTGAGCATGAGCTAAAGTTAAACTCACTTTCAAATCCTTTTTTTATCCTTCTATTTACTGATCATGCTCCCAAAAAGACCAACGAAAGAAGAACTGAAAACTAGCCAGCGTCTCCGCCCATTCAGGAAGATCCCCTAAATGAGCTTGTCTCTCACGCAGAATTTAGATTAGCTTTCACCACTCTAGCACTTTTTGTTGCAGCCCAAAATGAATTCCCAGCTATTGTTTAGTTCATCCTAGTGGACAATACCGCTGCAGCTAGAATTTGGGACTTCACCTAAATAAATCCTCCTTCTTTTGAGGATCCACAGGAATTCCTTGACATAGTGTAGAAGGTAACAGATATTAAGTGGGTAACCACTAGTTAGAGTGCTAATTTAGCTTTCTATCAATTTCTGTATGTGGCTCATACATGATTTAAGTAGTGAAAAGCAGATAGGACCGCAGATATAAGGCCCATAGAAAGGAAAGAGTCTGCTACTGCCTTTCTAGATAGGTTTTTCCCATTGGAATTAAGAGAGTCTAAGGTGTTAGAGTTTATCAACCTGAAGCATGGAAGCATGACAGTGAAAGAGTATTTTCTCAAGTTTACTTATCAGCTAGATATGCTCCTCATGCGATAGCTGATAGCAGATCTAGGATGAGTAATTTCATGTCTGGTATGCTAGACAGTGTGGTCTAGGAGCGTAGGATTGCATTTCTAATTAAAAAGATGGACTTAGCTAGATTGATGGTCCATGCTCAACAGATACAGGAGCAGAAAATTAAGAAGAAAGAGAGGAAGTGTAAGAAGGCTACAACACATAGCTTCAACTTTACCCAGTAAAAGTCAGAGGGTGGTAATCGTCCTCAGTTTCACCCAAAATCTTTAGTTCCGGTACCGTCCACAGCCAGTGCTCCAATTCCTAAATTTATGAATGGTAATAAGGACAAGGTGCCCGGCTCTAAATCTCAGGGTAACATTAGTAGTGCACGAACAAATCCACTTAATCACAAGTGTGACTGGAACCATCACTGTATCTGCAGGGCTAGTAGTGATATATGTTTTGGGTGTGGTATACCAGGTCATAGAATCAGAGAGTGTCCTCAAGTGGGTTTGCAAAGTCAGCATAGTCGTCCCCCAGCTCAGTTCGATCTCCTATCTCAGCAGAGTACCACTTCCAGTGCCACCAGTGGGCAGCGCCAAAACAGGCTCTAAGCACTTTAGTCCTGACAATTTCAGGAAAGTTCTCCTGATGTGGTCACTAGTATGTTACATATTTACTATTTACATATTTATGCATTGCTTAATCCAGGAGCTTCTTTGTCCTTTGTAACTCCTTATATAGATATTTACTTCAGTGTCAGACCCAAAATCCTAGTAGATCCCTTCTCAATCTCTACCCCAGTGGGTAAATCTACCATAGCCCAATGGGTATACAGGAACTGTCCCATTGTGGTATCTCAGAAAGTTAATTCAGCAAACTTAGTAGAGTTAGAGACAATGGATTTTAACATCATAATTGGCATGGATTGGCTTTATACATGTTATCCTTAAGTTAACTATAGACAAAGAGTTGTCTATTTTTAGTTCCTAAATGAATTTGTCCTCCAATGGAGGGGTAGTACTTTAGTACTTAGGGATCAGCTGGTTTTATACCTTAGAGCGAGAAAGATGATTTCCAAGGGGTGTGCCAATCATTTCATTTGAGTTAAATATTATAGTTTGAGACTCCTAATCTTGAGTTAGTACCAATAGCAAGTGAATTTCTAGATATGTTTCCTGAAGATCTCCCTGGAGTTCCTCCCGAAAGGGAAATTGACTTCAAAATAGACCTTCTTCTATATACTCATTTCATCTGTATTCCACTATATAAAATGGCTCCAACTGAACTCAAAGAATTAAAAGAGCATTTGAAAGACCTCCAAGGTAAGGCATTCATTAGACCCAGTGCCTCCCCATAGGGCGCACTAGTTCTATTCTTGCATAATAAAGATGGTTCTCTTAGAATGTGTATTTACTACTGTCAGTTGAATAAAGTCACACTCAAGAAAAAGTATTTGTTTCCTAGAATTGATAACTTATTTGACCAACTTTTGGGTGCCAGTTACTTTTCTAAGATAGACCTCAGATCATGCTATCATCATCTCAAAGTCAAAGAATGTGACATTCTAAAAATAGTATTCAAAACTCAATATGGTCACTTCAAATTTCTAGTCATGTCATTTAGTCTTACCAATGCCCCAACACCTTTCATAGACTTGATAAACAGAGTGTTCAAGCATTACTTGGACATGTTTGTTATAGTCTTTATAGATGACATTCTTGTCTACTTCCCCAGTGAAAATGATCATGCAGACCATCTCATAATAGTATTACTGACTCTCAGAGCCCATCAGTTGTTTGCCAAATTTAGTAAGTGCAAATTTTTGTTAAGATCCTTATCTTTCCTTGTTCATATATTTTCCGGTAATGGCATTAGAGTTGATTCTCAAAAAACTAAAGCAATGGGAAACTGGCCCAGACCCATCTCTCTATTAGATATTTGGAGTTTCTTGGGTTTGGCAGGATATTACCGATTGTTTGTTGAAGGATTTTCATCTATTGCATACCCCATGTCTAGATTGACTCAGAAGAAAGTCAAATTCCAGTGGTCAGATTCTTGTGATAAGAGTTTTCAGGATTTGAAGACTCGATTCACTATAGCCCCAGTTCTGACTTTACCCGATGGCTCAAATGGATTTATTATTTATTGTGAAGCTTTCAGAGTTGGTTTAGGGTGTGTTTTGATGCAAAAAGGTAAAGTTATGGCTTATGCCTCTAGGCAGCTTAAGCACCGTGAAAAGAATTCTCCCACCCATGATCTAGAGTTAGCAACTGTTATGTTTGTCTTAAAGATGTGGAGACACTATTTGTATGGGGTACATGTTGATATGTTCACAGACCACAATAGCCTACAGTATGTGTTTTATCTGAAATACTTGAACCTGCGTCAGAAGAGGTAGTTAGAGTTTTTGAAAGATTATGATATGAGTGTCTTGTATCACCCAGGCAAGGCTAATGTAGAGAAAGATGCCCTCAATAGATTTGCCATGGTTAGTTTTGCTTACATTGAGGATGGTAAGAAGAAGTTAGTTTAGGAAGTTCTTTAGTTTGCCATATTGGGTATTCATTTGGTTGATTTATCTGAGGGTAGTGTTTAGGTGAAGAATAGTTTGGAATCACCTTTGGTTTTTGAAATAAAGAAAAAAAGGACAGAGATCCCATTTTAGTTAAATTGAAAGAGTCAGTCAGAGACCAGAATGTAGATATTATTTCCCATGAGGGAGATGGTGTGTTGCGCTGCCAGGGTAGATTATGTGTACCATATGTGGATAGCATGAGATAGTGGCTTCTTGTAGAAGCATATGAAGCGCGTTACTCAATTCATCCAGGGGACATTAAATGTACCGCGACTCAAGGAAAGTCTATTCATAGAGCAGGATGAAGAGAGACATTGCAGAGTTTATAGTTAAGTGCTCCACATATCAGCAGGTTAAGATTTAGCATTAGAATCCTAGTAGTTCTATGTAGGAGTTCAATATTTCCACTTGGAAATGGGAGAAAGTGAACATGAACTTCGTAACGGGTTTGCCTAGTACTCGTCATCAGTATGATTTGATTTGGATCATTATGGACAGGATGACCAAATCAGTCTATTTCTTACCAGTTCATACCTTTTATTTAGCCGAGGACTATTCCAGGCTCTATATTAGAGAGTTGGTTAAATTTCATGGTGTTCACTGTCCATTATTTTAGATAGAGGTACACAGTTTACCTCTCACTTTTGGAAATCCTTCCAAAAGGGTCTTGGTACCCAAGTTCACCTTAGTACAGCCTTTCACCCTCAAAAAGATGGTCAAGCAGAAAGGACCATTCATACTTTAGAAGATATGTTGAGAGAGTGTGTTGTTGACCCTAAGGCAAGCTAGGATGACCACTTTCTTTTGATTGAGTTCGCGTACAATAACAGTTATCATTCCAGTATTCAGATGGCTCCATTTGAGGCTCTTTATGGGAGGATATATAGATTTCCCATTGGTTGGTTTAAAGTAGGTAAGGCTAAAGTAGTAGGGCCTATCTTGGTGTTTGATGCCTTAGAGAAAGTGCAGTTAATCAGATAGGATTTAAACAACTCAAAGCCGATAGAAATCGTATGCAGATATGAGTAGAAAAGATCTCGAGTTTGAGATTGATGACTTTGTATATTTGAAAATCTCTCCCATAAAGATAGCAAAGAGATTTTGCAATAACGGGAAGCTTAGTCCCCGATTTGTTGGTACATATAGGATTCTCAACCATTTCGGTAAGGTAGCTTATAAGCTTGAGTTGACTGCTGACTTAGCAACAGTGCACCCAGTGTTTCATGCCTCCTTGTTAAAGAATTGCATTGGTGACCCAGCAGTTGTAGTCCCTATAGAGAGTGTGGATATTCAAAACAGTCTCTCTTATGAGGAAATCCCAATCAAAATCCTTGATCATTAGATTTGCAGACTAAGGAACGTGGAATTAGTCTGTTGAGGGGGCTACCTGGGAAGTAGAAGCAGACATGCAAACCAAGTATCCTCAGCTTTTCTTTGCAAACTCAGACTTAGCCTAAGTTAAGAGTCTTCGTTAGATTTATTTTATTCCATGCTCACTTACCGTTGGATAACATTTTTATATCATTCATGCATTCATGAAATAGTTCAGTCATGTGTCATGTCTCCAGAATTCAGTCATGCTTCAGTTATACATGTTAGTGTAAGTATAGTTTCTCTGTTCCTCTCATTCCAATAAGTCTCATTCGCGGAAAAATGTTCCCAAGGAGGAGATATTGTAAGACCTCGCAAAATCTAGTCATTTTAGTCCTATATAGCATGCCGAAAGAGGTCCCAGACTTAGAAAATTTCAGTTAAGTGTTAAGACTTAGAATTATTTTTAGCCTTCGAAATTGGATGATCTAATTTTTTTTCTTTCCGACCTTAGTATGTAGAATTTCAAGTTGATTCATGATCAAAGTCACTTCTAGGTCATCTCAGGCGAGTTTAAGATTTTTTGGACTAGCGTAAGGGTAAGTTTGGATGTCCAAAACAGCAAGGGATCATGATAGGGTCACGCCACAAGGGCCAATTGACCCAAGCTCAGGGTCGTGCCATGAAGGCAGCTTGACCCGAGTAGGGGTCGTATCGTGAGGGCCGCTTGACCCAAGCAGGGGCCACGACATGTTGGGGACCCCATCTAGAATTCTTTTATCCGGGTTTATGGGGGAAAATGGGTCATTTTCCCCTTACATTATTCAACCTTAACACAAAATTTGATATCCTAAAGGGAAAAAATCATTATTTATACACAAAATCCTCTCAAGAAAGAAATCCTAGCTCATCAAGCTCAAGATCAAATTCCAAGAAATCCTCAACAATCTTCACGAATTCCGTCACTCAGGTATGTTAGGTGTTCATCCTTGTGTTTTCTTCCACCCTTAGAGTTTAAGAACCCTTTATAAAACTTTAATTTTGATTCCTACGTTATGAATTGATTTATGCTCATGGTCGTGTTGTTGTATGAACTTCAAGTTAAGATCTTTAATGAGTTCCATGAACTTATGTTAGCATGTGTGTTGAATTTTAAATCTCTCATGTCAAAACCCTTGTATTTGCAAGATTACTTGTTGAAGTATGATGCCCTATATGTTATTCTTCATGTATCACAATCTTGCTCCCTAAGTGTTTGATAGAATGTCCATGTGAATTGAATAATTTAAGCATGACATGTTAGAATGTTTTTTGATTCATGTACAAGTTCATAACCTCCAAGTGTTTGACTAAATGCCTTAATGTATGAATTATGAATAATTGACTATTGTTATGTTTTCAAGATTTGCTCTTATCTACTGCTGATGCCATCGAGTCCTGGGGTATTTATTACTCAAAGTCTAGCTGTTTAATTAGTTGCAGTAGTTATAGAATTGTTCTAGTAATGGTCAACAATAGTAGTACTCAGTCAGTTAGCAGAACTCAGTGAACTCAGTCTAGTTCAGTCAGTCAACACGATCAGTGTCAGTTCAGTCAAGCCTAGTGCAGTCTAGTGCTCAGTTTAGTGTCAATTCAGTTGGAAGTAGGATTCAGCACCGTACGAACCCAGGGATGGGGGAATTCCTACCAGCAGAGGGTTTGACCCTTTGTAGCTATTCCTGCGTTACAAAACTATGTAGCCAGCATAGGGTAAGTCGTTCTCCTACCTGACTAGTGTAGAAGCAATCAAATATATATATATATATATATATATATATATATTTCATGAGTCTTCCTGCAAATTAGGGTTGACCCAGCATTTTTAGTATCCCTTGGCAAGGTGCTAACACCCTACCAACTGGGGTCATAAGTTGGACCCCAACTCAGTTTATACATTGGGGTATGTCGGTTAGATGAGCACTCCCAAATTTATAGTTTCCATCTTAGTATTCAGTAAAGAACTCAGATGGTTCTACAGAACCATGGCTACCATCTATCAGTTACGTAACCATCAAACTTCAGTACTTCAGTTCTAGCCTAAACTCTTAGTTATTAGTATTCAATTATCAGAACTCAGTACTTCAGTTTCAGTCTAATTTAGACAGACGTAATGTGCAGTATTACGTATTCAGCATTTTTTGTAGTTGTAGTTTTGCATGAACTCTTATCTAGTTACTTCACAATGTTCATTCAGTCAGTTATCATCTCATGCATATGAACCCATGTATATCAGCCTACCTTACTTAGCATACCAGTATATTCCACATACCGCCGCATACTCTTTCTTTGTGCTATGATGTCTTATATCATAGGTTCGGACGCTCAGGTTCCTAACCATACTTAGCAACTCGAACTATCAGCAGCAGTTATAGTAGTGAGTCCTCATCTAGCAAGGATATTATTTTATTTTAGCAGTTTAGTAGTTCTATTAGTTCGGTAGTCGAAGTTAGTTAGAGACTTGTCCCATCAACTCCATATTCAGGTAGTTAGAGGCTTTCAGACTAGCACAGCCAAATATGCATTTTTCAGATGTTATTATCAGTACATTCAATTATTATTACAGTATTTTGAGAACCTTATGGCATTTTAGATATACTTCCGCATATATTTTCAGTATTATTATTCAGTGCTCATAGAAGGTACCTGTCATGGGTTAGCTTGTGATCTTTTGGGGTTGTAAGCACCGTGTGATATCCAGGGTGCATACTCAGGGAGTTACAATTATATGCCAAAAAGGTGTGGTAGGAGTATGCCTGCGCGGGAAAATAAGGGGCTGATGAAAGACTATATCATTAGAGAGATAATTGAAGAAGAAACATAGGGTAGAAATGAGCTTCTAGCGAATCTGACCGATTAAACTAACTTAGAACATGAGAAATCTAAATTAAGTGCAAATATGAAAGTGTATCTGGTAATGAAAAACCCATTTGTTGTTTCTCTGAAAGAAAAATAATGCAGATGGACACTTTGCTAGTGAGCTGTGATTAGGTAGCATGGTCGGTATTATCACCTAGATAGAAAATAGCAGAAGACCAAGAAAGCAGCCTCACGGGCATCGAGGGTTGAAATAATGTACATTTAGTATAGAAAACTTATGCCAATAATAGCTGCAGTAAAATTAAGGAATCTAAGAGAAGGCTCTAATTTTTGAATTTTAAATTACATCCCATGCCTTCTTGTTTGTGTTTACGATTAGGTCCACCGTTGTTGACATGATTAGAAACACAAACAAGATTGAAAGGAAGATTGAGTATCATTACTTCTTTAGCAATATTGATATAATTGATTGTGTTTTCTAGCCTTAGCATGCTTTCAACATATCTTGGAAAAGATCAGAGACTTGTTGTAGAATATGAATTTTGATAATTTTCAAGCTTGCCTCCAGCTTGCCAATTTTGTATTCAATCAGGAAAACTTTCTTCAAAATTGTTGCATTGTAGAAGCCCTTCAAAACACTTCCTTCAGAAGCCTTAAATGATACATGTAGGGTTGCTATGTATGTTTTAGGTCAAAATGTATTGATGCACACTCAAGTAGTGGTCCCAATAGTTGAATAGCTCACTTTTATCAAGCGTTTCTCAATGCAGCTTTGCTCAACCAACCTTCAAGGGATTTGATGAATTAATTAGGAAGGAGTTACATAATATTTGATCTAAACTGACTCTACCAAGCCTATCAAACATTACGTAACTCCAGGCTCATTACCCTATGAAAAATCATTGCCCGAGTTAGTGAACAAATCAAACGAGCTCAATCTCTCAGCCTTTCGATTAATCACTCTTCTCTCATATAGAGCACTATATATTCACCAAGCAAAAGTCTACACCATCGGCAGAAATTCTTACCATAGCAAAAGTCTTTAGAAGGCAAGATTAGCAATCTCTTAATATCACTTTTATGACTTTCTTGACATCTCTTGTAATTATATTGGAATGGACAAACCAAACTAAGCATAATTACTCTCTATTTCCATTCTAATATATTGGCAAGAGACGTTAAGATAACCATAAAAGTGATATTGAGAGATTACTAGACATGTCATGTAGAGACTTTCGTTGTCGCAAGCATTTCTGATGACAGTGTAGACTTTTGCATGGAGGATATCTTGTCATCTATATGGGAGAAGAGAGATCAGCAGAAAGGATAAGAGATTGAGCTCGTTTGATTTGTCCACTAACTCGAGCAAAGGTTTTTGATAGGGTAATGAGCCTAGAGTTAAGTAATGTTTGATAGTCTTGGTAGAGTCAGTTTAGATCAAACGTTATGTAAATCCTTCTTAATTAATTTATCAAATACCTTGAAGGTTGGTTGAGCAAAAATGCATTGAGCAACACTCGATAAAAGTGAGTTATTCAACTATTGGGACCACTTCTTGAGTGTGCATCAACACATTTTTACCTAAAACATACATAGCAACCCTACATGTATCATTTAAGGCTTCTAAAGGAAGTGTTTTGAAGGGCTTCTACAATGCCACAACTTTGAAGAAAGTGTCCCTGATCGAGCTTTCAAAAGACCAGGAACTCTATACCAACTTCAAAGACGACAACGACAAGCTTGAATACCAAATTGGCAAGCTTGAAAATTATCAGGATTCGCATACTACAGCAACCCTCTGATCATCTCCAAGAAATGTTGAAAGTATGCTAAGGCTAGAAAATACAACCAACTAATCCACATTGATAAGGAAGTAATAACACTCAATTTGTCTTTCCATCTTATTTGTAGTTCCGATCTGGTCAATGGCAGTGGACCTAATCAGAACCACAAACAAGAAAGCATGAAATGCAATTTAAAATTCAAAAATTGCAACCTTCTCTTAGATTCCTTATTTTTGCTGCAGTTGTTATTGGCGCAAGTTTCTAGACTTACTGTACATCATTTCAACCCTCGATGCCCTTGAGGCTACTTCTTGGTCTTCTGCTATTTTCTATCTAGGTGATAATCTAGACCACGCTACCTATTCACAACTCCCTAGCAAAGTGTCCATCTGCACTATTTTTTTCAGAGAAATAACAAACAGATTTTTCATTACTGGATACACTTTTATATTTGCACTTGATTCAGATTTCTCATGTTTTAAGTTAATTTTATCATCCAGATTCGCAAGAAGCTCCTTTCTTCCCTATGGCTTCTCTTCAATTATTTTCAAATGATATAGTCTTTTATCAACTCCTCTTTCCCTCACAGGTATTCTCCTTTGGCTCCTTCTGGTGTATAATCATCTTCTCAAACAACCCTTCAACATAAATTTAGGCCAGGGAAATTTTTATTGGTTTTTAATTTTTGTTTGAAGCAGTGCGAGGCTTCGAAGGCCTTCTCAGAGTCCAACACATACTTAAAGTTAAGTTCAATCACCATTGAATCTCTGCAATGATACCAAATATTGATCCCTTCTCAAAACTTGACACGCATAAACATAAGAAACAACTATTAGTAATTCGTAATTGGGTATCAACACCATCATCATGGGGCCCACTGCCTTATAAATTCAAACTCATCAAAATTAACTGTACAATGTAGGATCTATTTTGAATAATCAATGCCTAATTGGTTAAAAACTGCATTCATAAAAACATTGTACTTTGCGTGTGTTGTCCCAATGACCTTATCAGTAATACTTAAATCCTACACATGATAGTGGAACCATCATTCTGCACACGCCTTATTCTTTCTAACCCATATGTGGCTTAAATTGAATAAATATATGAGTAACAAGTTGCAACAGATGCCACATCTGTTTAAATTGTCAAGCAATTACAGACATCTGTTACGTCAGATGATCAATCTATTGCAACATACGATATATATATTGGAAAAATCAAATAGATATATCCATTTGTTGTAAGATATTGTCAATCTATTGTAAGTTATCTAACAAATAAAAGATATTTTACAACAGATTACCCATATGTTAGATTTATTTTAAAGTAATTTTTTTTTCTTTTCCAACTACAATAAAAGATAAAATATTGTATTTAGATCTATTTTTTAATTTATATATTTAAAAAGTCACTTAAATAAGGGATGGACAGTCGTGGCTCTTTGACTAACCTCTTCGAATTCAATCATTTATAAATAGGTCCCTCCTTACTCATTCATTCTACTATACTTACAGATATGCCTGATCCAGATTCGTTCAAGAAGATTCATATCAAGTCCTTGCGGAAACTTCAAAGGCAGTTTCATGAACTCAATAGGGATTTGGCCGACTTTAAAGCAAGGCTGAGGAGGGCCCTGCTGCTACCGGATGAAAATTTTTCGGTTGACAATAATAGTAATACTAATAATAATAATAATAATAATAATAATAATAATAATAATAATAATAATAGTAATAATAATTAGGTTATGTTTCTTCTTTTAGCATATATTTTACCTTTTTATATCAGATCTACCTAAGAGATTCAAAAATCTATGTTTGGTGGTCGACTTTGAATTTTTAATTCTTATTTAATATTTAATTATCATTCTGTTTATTCCTTATTCTCAACTTGTTGACGGTTGGTGGTAGGGATTAATAAAAAAGGGTTATTATTATTATTGAGAGGGTAAAAAGTCATGACTTTTCGATTATTTAATATGAAAAATAGTTCGTAAATAAATAATAAGGAAATAATTGATAAACACAATTTATAACCGTAAAAGAATGGTTATATAATTTTAATAACTGATCATGACTTTTCACCAAACATTTACGACTTTTTATCAAAAACACATGTAACATGTTGCTGATGCATCAAATTCCCCATCTGTTGCGACTGATGTAGTTGTTGTTAGAAGAAATCAAAAAGCTATTAAAATAGATGGTCAATTTGTTGCAACATATGGTATATATGTTGCAACAAATAGTTTATCTGATGCAACAGATATACAATCTGTTGCCAGAACTCAATAAAAATAGTTATTATTTTATTAAAGAAACGGTTATTGAAAAGGTGTCTTTGATTTTTAAATTGAGAAAAAGGTTATTTAATAATAATAAGTTAAAAATTCATCAATTGTCACAATAATAAACAACTCACCAGCTCAATTTAATTAAGTCATTTCCTTTCACAAAAAACAATAAGAAAATAAATGATAAACATAATTTATAACCGTAAAAAAATGGTTATTTAATTTGAATAATTGACGTTAATATTGAATATATTGCACATAATTTGAATATTGAATATTCTCACTAGGTGGGAATATACTGGGTTTATTGTTGTTGTTGTTGTTGTTGTTGTAACGCTAATATTGAATAGGCACGATTTATTTTCATAGAAAATATTTTTATTTTTAAATCTATTTTTTAATTTATAGAATAAAAAAGCCAACAAATTTGGATTAATGATATGATGATAAATTTAAAAAAAGATAGATTATATATTGCAACAGATAGATTATCTGATGCAACAGGTTTTTTATTTGTTACAATAGATAATATATCTGTTGTCACATATGAGTTATCTAATGCAACAGATATAGAATTTATTGTCATAACTCAATAAAAACGGTTCTTGGAAAGAACTAATTATTAATAATAAGCTGAAAAGTCATGACTGATCACAATATTTCTTAATTTAATTAAATCATAACTTTTCACAGTAATCAAAAATATAATTAATTAATAGAGGTGAACAGCCGCGCCTTTTTGCCTAACTCATTCAAATTCAATCATCTATAAATATGTCCCTCTTTACTCAATCATTCATTCAACTACACTCTATTTATTTATCGCATCTTGTCTTTCATATTATACCTTCCACCACTTTCTCTATCCTTACTCAGGTATGTTTTTTTATTGCCAATTTATAGTATACGTTGTATTACATTCGAATATTCTTTTCTTTACTTTTGTTTTTACGTATTTTGTCAATTCATATGTGTTCTAGATATGGCTGATCCAATGTAGGACGTTTCTTTTCTGCAAGACGCCGTGAATAATCTTCAAATGCAGGTTCGTGACCTGCAATGGGAATTAGGAGCAGTTAGAGCAAGGATGCTTCGTGAGATCCACAAGCTGAGGAGGGTCTTGCTACTACCGACTCAAGATTGGTCGGCTGGCAATAATAATAATAATAATAATAATAATAATAATAATTAGATTATTTTTTTCCTTTAGTCTATGTATACATATTTTTATTTGTTTTTGTTTAGTAAAAAAATTATGTTTGAACAACTTTGATGTTTTAATTCATATTTAATTTTTATTCTGTCTATTATCTTCTCAACAAATATGTCGACGATTAGATGTAAGGAATAATTTTGAATCCAGTAGCACTAGCAAGAGTTGAAACATATTACTTATCTGTTGAGTTTGTCACAGAGGCTGATTTGTGTTGTTCCAAACAGATTACTTATCTATTGCAACAGATTACTCATATGTTGCACTAGATAAGAAGTTGAATGCAACATATTACTCACATTTTGCAATAGATAATCAGTCGAATGCAACAGATAATCAGTCTGATGCATCAGATAATAAGTCTGTTGCAACAAATAACTAGTCTGTTACAATAGATAACTAGTCTGTTGCACGGCTTTGACATTTTAATTCATACTCCCTCCGTCTCAAATTACACGTCCCAAATTAAGATGGCACATTGATTAAGAAAAATAATTAATAAATTATCTAGTTTACCATAATACCCCTATTAAATGTTGTTTACATTTTAATTTGAAGAAAAAGTAATTAATGCAAAGGATAAAACATGAAAAAAAAATTCTCTTCTTGATTAATGAAAAAAGACAAGTAAAATGAGAAATCAAATTAGGAAATTTTGAATGGGTAATTTGAGATAGGGGTATTTAATTTTTATTCTGTCTATTATCTTCTCAACAAACATGTTGACGATTGGACGTAAGGAATAATTTTGAATCCAATAGCAATAGCAAGAGTTGAAACATATTGGTTATCTATTGGGTTTGTGGCAGGGGCTGATTTTTGTTGTTCCAAATAGATTACTCATCTGTTACAACAGATAAGAAGTCGGATGTAACAGATAATTTGTTTGATGCAACAGATAATCAGTCTGATGTAACAGATAATAGTCAGTTGCAACAGATAACTAGTATGTTGCAACAGATAAATCTTCAGTTGTAACAGATTACCCATATGTTTGATTCATGTTACAGGCACTATAGAAGCATAAACATAAATCCAATATATGAGTCTTCCATTTTAATAGATTACTCATCTGATGCACCAAATAAGTGATCTGTTTAGATTGTGGGCACTTATGTTGGATTCATGACCGGGTTCTATCCATTGTTAGAAAAAACAACAGTAACTGTATACCCAAATGAAAACTTTGAATAAAAATCATAATTTTACTTACCAAAGTCACCTATGAAGTAATCCCAAAGTGGAAAGTGATGTAGGAAAAAAAAATTAACCTAAGAAATTAGTCAGATAGCAGCAGTAGCGGTAACAACAACAACAACAACAACAACAATGGTCGATAAGAAGAAAATGAATATGATAATGAAGTAGAAGATGATGATAATGAAGAATAAGATGATGGATAAAGCAGAAGCAACAATGGACAACAATAATCGTGAAGAAAGAAAAACCAACAACGGGTGAGAAGAGAGAGAAATGCATTTTTTCCTCTGTTTTCTATTTTATTAACTAACATTTGGATCAAAGTGTAAATTAAAAAACTTGTGGTTATTTTCAAACTTTTTCAACTATCTTAATCCATAATAAAGTAATTGTCACCTCCACTCAATTATTAAGACTTGTGTCACCTACACCTCATTTTAAAATTCTTTTGTCATCTACAGCTCAAAGCCCCAACTTTCTAGAGGTACAAAGTACTTTACTTTCCTATTTGTTAGTTTGTACTTTTAATTCACTTAGGCCTTTCTGAATTTGGACCATATTTTGGACCACGATTCATTTTCATATTTAAAATTTCACTTTAACTAAAAGTAAACAATATAAATTCTAATAGTATAGAGTTTAATTACGAAAATCCTGATATTTTACATAATTATTGAAAATTGCAATTTTGTGTCTTTCGAGATCATAATCATCTCTCGCTCTCAATACATCTGGTGAACATACATAATTAGTTGGGATTTTATAATTATTTTGTAAGAATGAGGATTTGTGTAAATATGATAAGTTAAGGTGTATGTTTACGTTATTTTTTCTTAAATAAAATAGTTTCAAGAATTTGCAATCCCCCATTCTCAATTTATATGATGTATTTTAATATGATCAAATTTAAAAAATATGAAAGCTTTTATAATTTTTGGTCTAAATTAATCTATATGCATTTTGTTTGGATATAAATCATCTCACTAGAGGTCAAAATAACATTTTAGAGTTGTTGTTATTAAATATATGACATATTTATGATAATTGTTAAATTTGACCTATATCTTCTTATTAATTTACTCTTCCCTTTAAATATAAACAAAATATAATGTTTGAAGTAAAATTCATAAGTAATAAATGCTCTATACCATACAAAATTTTATTATGTATTAAGAATTCTTCAAAATTAAATGAGAATAAAATATTTACAACATAAAATACAACATTTATGCACACATATTAATAATTATTATTTATGATTTTATTTTTTTACTTTGAGTTAGCTAAAGAGTATCAAAATTATATTTCACAAGAATGTCACCATATTTTTCATTTAATAACTTTAATAATAAATTAAATATTCCATATTTAATTTACTTCTAAAAACTATCAACTAAGTTATAATAATGAATATAAACATGTAACTTTTAATGAAAATTACAAATTTGTATTTATTCATATCAATTTGGTTAAGGTTGGGTTGATGGTAGATTAGGCATATATTCAGAAATAATGTAATAATAGCAATAATTTAAGGTAATATGATTTTACAAGCTTAAACAAGAAATTGATGTCCGAAACGATTATAGAATGCATTTATATCATCCGTGTGATGCGTGGATACGTATACTAATGTGTTTAGAAAAGAATAAATAATATTTTATTAGAAAAAAATATTTTTATCCAAAAATATTATTAATGACGGGTTTAGATCAAACTATTAACAATAGAGAAAGATTTATACCAAACTATTAAAGACATATTTGATATGGACATATCAAACGGCTACATTCCTCAATCAAGGAATCAATTTAAATACTTGATTGAGAAGAAATCTCTTGAGTTTCTTTATAAAGAGTAGCAGCTGAAGACTATAAAAGGTAAAGACTGAATACGGACACGGGTTATGCAACTTCAAGGATAAAATTCAAAGTGTCTCATTCTTAGTCTTACAAGGCTCTATAAATTTTAGTTTACAATTTTTATATAAAAAGAAGGATCGGGTCAACATTATAACATCAAGTGAAGCTGTTTCACAATATCTGAAGAGCAAAACAAGTCTTCAGAACTTGTTTCCTATCATTGTATTCGTACCCAACATTCAACGATTTAAGGAAACTTTAAAACCCAAGGGGAATGGAAGTAGGCACCACATTGGTGTTCCAAACCAGGATAAATCTTTGTGTTATTACTTTACATTCTATTATTTACATGCTTAATTGTTTAATTCTAATCTATTTATGAAGTTCACTAATCTGCAGGTGAGTCGACAGTAAGGAGTCAGTAGTCGACTCACAGAGAAAATTTTCAATTCACCCCCCCCCCCTTCCACCTTTCTAAATTTAAATTGGTATCTAAGCAAGGTCTCACCAACAATATTGCTTAACCGCAAGTGAGCAAAGATGAAATGGCAAATTATCAAATTCTGAATGCTCTTCTCCAAGATGGTCACTGCTCCACAAGACCACTATACTTTAATGGGCAACATTACTCTTACTAGAAAAACAGGTTCAGAATTTTTGTCCAATCAAATAACTTTCAAGCCTGGGTTGTCATCAGGAAGGTACCAAAGCCAATTCTGAGACTTAAAGAGAAGTCAAAGGACAAAGATAAGGAATCTAGTAGTATTAACTTTGAAGACCTTGAAATCTTTGACGTCACTAAATAACAATAAGAGGTAATTCAAACTAATGCACGTGCTATAAGTTTACTTTTGTGTGCAGTTAGAGGGGGAAGAATACGACAAGATATCACCTTATAAAACCGTAAAAGAAATGTGGGACAAATTAGAGGTAACCTATGAAGGAACCACCAAGCTTAAGAAGTTAAAGATGGTTGCTCAGTTTAATGAATGCGAGCCATTCAAAATGGAAGAAATTGAGGACATTGAAACAATGTTTTCCAGATTTATTCAAATCGTTTACGAACTAAAATCACTGGGAAAATATATCCACACAGCCTATAAGTCTAGAAAATGGTTTAAAGTATCCCAAAGACTTGGGAAACCAAGGTTGCTATTCTGAAAGATGGAGATCTTCACAACATAACATATGACGAACTACGAGGTAACCTTATTGCATATGAGAAAAATTATATCAACAGGTTTCACAAGGATGAAAAAAAAGAAACAGTAGCCTTCAACGTTGCTCCAATATGATAGGAGGACATTTTGAAAGATACTAATAGCGAAGGAATGGCCCTCATAAATCATGGGGTAAGGCAGATCACGATACAGAGACCACAAAGATCCCATGGAGGCAAAAATAATAACTCCACCAGAAATAATAATCTTTGTTACTTCTGTGAAAGGCCTGGTCATTTCAAACAAAACTGTGAAAAACTGAGATGACGATCACCTAGAAAGAATCAAAACCTTGGAGCCTAAAGCGATGAAGATAAAACCAAAGAAGAAGTAGAAGCTGCTAATATATGTTTCAAGGAAACATGTGGACCTATCGATCTAAGACAACACGACTGTCATAACTGTAATACTCTTGAATCCAACTTGGATAAGCGATGAACTTCAAAAAGTCATATATGAATATAATAAACAAGCTCAAGCGAAGAAGAGTTGTGAAGCTCGATTTAAAAAAAACTCAAGGAGAAACGTCGAAATCAGCAAATAGAAATAGAAGCATGCCAAATTAAAATTAACCTACTTCATGAAGAGCTTGATGATGCAAAAATAAAATTAAAATGTCTTAGGACTTCCCCAAGACATAGTTTCGTAAGATCAAATTCATTCAAAAACTATTTCCTCATCAGGGTGATTTTGAATCTGCTAAAACCTCTTTCTCCTCTTGAGGACCCGTTTGCTTTAGCTGTCGACAAAGAGGGCACAAATCCTATAGTTGCAGGCATAAGCCTAAAAGGGTGTGGATTTGGAAGCCCAAAGAAAGCACAACTAACTGCAAGGACCCAAGACCACTTAGATACCTAAGTAGAATTAATCTTCGTATTTTGTAGGAACGCGTCCGCAAAATATATAAAAAGGAGGGATTAATAGTGGATGTTCCAGTAGTATAGCAGGAAAGAAAGGGATCTCCTCTATTTTAGAAAATGGAGATGGAAAGGTAGTCAGATTCAGTGACAACGCTAGAGATTATGTCACCAGAGTAGACTATACCTCCCGCAAAGTCAACTATTGCATCTAAAATGATAAACAGAAATGAAAAAAAGTTTTCTCCAAGAGGGTACTGATATCAAAAAGTCTCTGACAAGGTCAGAATCAATACAGATTACATTTATCAGTTGTTGCCCTCAAATATTTTAAGCTACCTTATATGGCCCTATTCATGAAAAAGTTTGTTATGTCCAAAACCTTTTTTTTAAATTGAACATCTTTTAAAATAAAGGGGTTAATTTTATAAAATTCCAAGTCCATAATTTTTTTTATATTTTTATATTATTCCTGATAATTCCTTCCTTATGTGAGAATTATTCTTGCTAGCTTGATAGAAGTTTTTGGCCCTATGGGAAACTCATAAGTCCTTGACTTAACCTGAAGCAAGCCCAAGTTGACTCGTCAACAACCGAAGTTGTATACACAGTCATTGGGAGTTGCCATACTTAAATTTTGTGTACTATATATCATCTACTTAGTTTAAATGTGTCCTATGAATCTGTGCTCGTTATGTGTAACATCTTCTGTAAGTTTAGTCTACTTATTTATTCTAAAACTTCATTTCATTTGAAATCTGGAAATAAGTGGTAATTTTATTTTACTGACTCTGAAAATCGCTGGTAGTTCTTTTTACTTTTTAAGGAAAGATTTTGTCTTTAAAAATTTGGTATAATATATTGTGAAGGATTTT
This sequence comes from Capsicum annuum, assembly GCF_002878395.1. Taxonomy (NCBI): domain Eukaryota; kingdom Viridiplantae; phylum Streptophyta; class Magnoliopsida; order Solanales; family Solanaceae; genus Capsicum; species Capsicum annuum. The sequence continues at coordinate 101,042 of NW_025862662.1, forward strand.
GTTTTAGAAAAACTCAGTACTATATATTTTCCCAAAATCTCTAAGATTTTCAAAAGGCTTATTTTTGGCACAAAAATCGTCAACTTCATTATGACCTCCCGTCCTTTCCTTTCAAATCTACTTCTTCAAATGCCATATTTTTTTCTTCCTTCATCATTACCTTATCTGCAATCTCTGACTTCCCAATACTCCTTCGCTTTAGCATCTTCTACCCTAATCCCCGGTTCTCTTCTATCAACCAATCTCTTCTCCTTCTCTTTTCCCTATTTATACATATCTATCCCCATCTTCTCTACTATGACAAAAACCCATTCAACGGAAAATCTCTCCAAAACTTCCCCTAATAAAAACTCATCTAACTTTGACCTTGTCATTCTCTCTAAATCCTCTGAGGAAGCTTCCTCTTACTCTATCCAAACAACTGTGTCCAAAGAGACCCTCTCCTTTGGAATCTCTATCTCCAGAGGACATGCATAAGTTCTGGACTCTCACTCACAAGGAAAAGTTTCTCACCTTCAAGAATGGCTCTATTTTTTTTGGATGAGTCATCATTCTCTCTCACCTTAAGTAATCCCATTGCAATATCGGTCACTTTCTAAAATCTCAAGACTTGTCAATGATATTTTGCCTATGTGGCCTAGAAGTTTTTGAAGATCTTTCCTGCATGTTTTTTACTAATCTCTGTCTTTCCCCTGACAGTGGGGAACTGGAAACCCTGGCTCTTAGTACTCGCATTATTCTAAATGACTTCTTATTTGAGAAAGTGTTTGACACCAAATTCTCGGGTGTTGTCCCTTACACGAACGACACCTAACTGGAGAATTTTGAAGTTAGTTTTGCTGAAGCAAAAAAAGTTGTCTCAGATCCTGACTCAATCAGCACCTCTTTTGGTCCTTTGTCCCTCAACTTCTATAATAGGATTTTGGCTCATATCATTGCAACCACTTTGATTTCTCAAAAGGTATCTCTCGATAATGTGACTTTTATAGATATATTTGTTCTCTACTGTCTGATCCAAAAATACAAAACCAACTGGAGTGCCTGGATTAATACATGATAGAAAACGCAGCTGACTCCCATGCATCGGGAAGTCTACCCTATGATCTGCCCACCACTTAGATTCTTCTTCACTATGAAATTGACCTTTCAGCCTATCCAGTGGTAGAAGTCTCTACCACCTATGATTCAAATACCTTGCCCAGCATGGGCTACGCTTTGATTGAAAAAAAAATGGTGTAAAAAGGATTCTATCAAAGGATGGCTTGATACATCTAGGGTAAGTAAACCTGTGGCTAATTCAATGTCTTGTGCAGATAAGGAAACTGAAGAACTCAAGAGTAGGCTCACTTCCATCTAGAAAGTAATATCCAGCATCAAGGATTCGACTACCAAGCTAATACAGCAAGGCAAAGAGACAGGTACCGATATAGGCAAAGTGTGACTCTCTCTTGATGGTTTCAAAAAGGTAGGAGTGAGACTGTTTAACAGAATTTTCTCCCAAGTTGAGTCCATCAAGTCTGAATTCTCCTCCTCCTTAAATGATCTTTCTATCTCTATTCATAACTCTTACTCCAACTTCACCAAATGTGTTGAGGAATCTTATGATCACTTCTGCTCTAACATGCACAACACTCTTACTTATTTCCTTGCCAAATGATGCTAAACTCTTTTATTCAAAAGGGGTTTTGTCTATTCTAGTACTCTAGCCTGTATAAAGTCACTACCTACTCCTGCTCTAACGTGTTTTTGCTGCCACTTCTTAATGTAACTTTGAATGTATAGTATACTATGTTTCATGGTTTGTTATTTCATTGTTGTGTTGTTTTTTTGCTCTGTCTTTTTCTTGTTCTATGGCTGGGTATATTTGTTTTATTGTGTTGTGTGTTTTCTCTATCCTTTTTTGTTATGTCAAAAAGGGGAGAAAATATACATCAGTTAACAAGACAGGGAAAGAATAAGAAAAGGAAAACAAGTCGACTATCATCATATCAAAGTCAACAACAGCCACCAAGACAGAAAGTCAGAGGTAGCTAGCTATCTATCTTAATAGAGAAGTCAACTGATGTTTAAGTTTGTCATTGTAAGAAAAGGGAAGATTGTTAGCCTTCTAAGGTAATGTTTTAAAAATGACAAACTAAAAGGTGGATCTTTGCAGGATAAAAGATTTAAGATACTGTAAGATCGCTGATTATGAAAGAATAAAAGAAGCATGTAAGGTGGCCGGCTTTAGGAATAGAAAGATATCCAATCATAAGGATCACAGCAACGATACTCAAACAGTGTGGAAAGAAATCAATCAACATCTTAGAAATGGAAGGAGAATCACTATCCTAAAATCACGGCAGACTAGGTAAATTAGGAGATCAATCAAGATAAAAAGTAAAAGGAAGGAACTTTATGATACAAGGACATCAATCGATATAATATTAAAAGGAAAGAATAGATCATAGACATATCTAATATGGACGTGATCCAAAGCCGTATATGTATATATCAAACGGCTATATTTCTCAATCAGGAAATTAATTTAAATCCTGGATTGAGAAGAAATCTCTTGGGTTTCCTTATGAAGAGTAGCAGTCAAAGACTATAAAAGGCGAAGACTGAAGACAGACACGGGTTACATAACTTCAAGGAGAAAATTCAAAGTATCTCATTCTTAGCCTTGCAAGGCTCTGTAACTTTTAGTTTACAATTATTATATAGAGAGTAGGATCAAGTCAACTTTATCACATTAAGTAGAGCTGTTTCACAAGATCTGAAGAGCTAAATAAATCTTCAGAACTTGTTTTCTAGAATTGTACTCGTACCCAACATTCAACGATCAAAGGAAACTTTGAAACACAAAGGGACTGGAATTTGGCACCACATTGGTGTTCCGAACCAGGATAAATCTGTGTTTTTACTTTACGTTCTATTTTTTACATGCTTAATAATTTAAATCTAATTTTTTTATGAAGTGCACTGATCTGAAGATGAGTTGACTGTGAGAAGTTATTAGTTGACTCACGAAAGAAAATTTCAATTCACCCCCCTCCCTCTTGAATTTCAATGGTTTCTTTTAATCCAAATATGGAATTGAGGCTATTATTATGATTGATTTGTGTTCACGAGATTCCAAACACATTCTGGGATTCATTAAGGGAACTTTATCTTTGGATTTTTTTCGTCATTAGTTATTTTTGGTGAAGGGCAAAAATTCCCTTCTCGCTTGTAATGGTCGGACCTGTCCCTTCATCATGTTCAGGATTAGTCAATTGGGTCAAGGTAGGGGTAAAAGACCTTTGCATTTGCGAGTGGGCTACAGTGTTCGCAGTGGTCCTGGGTCGGGTCAGTTATAATCATGACCTGGGCCTCGCGTTCATGAAGAGCAGGGTCTGGGTAAATTTTAAATTCCTTTTATGAACAAGAACTTCATTACTCAATTTTCAAGCTTGGTAATTCATTTTAGGGAGATCCAGAAGGTGTTTTTTGATATTTCTTCCTTGGGTATGTTTCTAAACTAATAATTTAACATGTCCAAATGATTCATAATTTCATATTCAAATAAACCTGAAATCCAGGGGTTTTGGTAAATTTAATAAATAGTATTTGATGATTTTATGGTTGATCAACTCCTATTTTGATGAAATTTAAATTTGGAACTACTTAAGTTATGGGTAAATTTATTTTTCAATAATATTTCAGTTTTTCCCTAGTGGGTGTAGGGTTGACATTTGATTGACATTTTGGACTCAAAATTTGATTATAGCAATATAGATGCCGATGATTTTGTATTCTTATATAGATTCTATATTTAACTCAATTAGGCTAGGCTATTTTAAAGAAAAAGGCTTGCATTTAGACTTTTTGGGTCTTTTTATAAGATAGTTGAGGTTCCTTTGACTCTTTATCAAAGTGTTCATATCTTAGTTGTATGTATGAGAGTAATGGGGATTTGAGGGTTCCATATATATAAGGTGACAAGCATCTATGCGGGTATGAATGTTATGTTAAAGGCTAAAAATAATTAACTGACATATTTGGATCATTTTTATTCCAGTTTGCTAGCTTAATTGTGGTGTATTGTATTTGAGAATGAATTATGGAGCATGCTAGTTGGTGATTGTACTCCTCTACAAGATTTTGAGTCAGATTACAGCAATATTTGGGAAAAAGAGATTCTTTCTATTTGTGTATTACAAATAAAGTTTATACCGATTATGGATTTTAAAAGAGGCGAATCTGAATTAAGACTTGAATTGATTTATGATATTAGATGATTTTCTTGATATTGTACTTATTATTTGGGGATTGAAGTTGCATTCCTACACATCATATATTGCATTTCTGTCATGACCCAACTAACTGGATCACGAGGACACTTACTCTAATCCACCAAGGTAGGAGCACTCTTATCGCCCAATTAAGAAAAGCAGTAGTCACAAAAAAAAATAATATAACTCTTCACAACAATATAAAAACATATTACAAACTCCTTTTCAAATACATGAAAGGAAAAATCCTTCCCCGAGGACCTATCCAAGACAATGTACAAGACTTGCTAATAAGTATATGACAACACAAGGATTAAACTCCCACCGTAGGAATAAGAAGAGTAGATGATGCAGGATATCACTATCCACATCCCTAAGAAACATCAGCTGACCATGCAACTAGATACCCCAAAAAAGGTATAGAAAGTGTAGCCTCAGTACAAACAACATGTACTGGTAGACATCATAGGTCGACCAAAGTTAAAACACATACATATAATACATAAACTCAAGATAAGTCATGTACATATAATGTGACAATTTAACTTTGTTAGTCTATAATTCATATTATCACTTAATACGAGCAACTTTAATTTTTTCCTCAAATATACCAGTCTTCATATTTCCGACCTAGACTAAATATGCGAGCACACCATTTTATTACGAACTCAACGACGATGACCATGGAGAATCTCAACCCTTAGTACCCATTTAATGATGTTACCAATTATTATTTTTCTTGAATATACCTCTATGTAGGGGCACCCATGTATCATATGAAAACATGAAAATCTAACTTGGGCTACTTATCAGTTGGATAATTATGCTCAACGAATTGGTTTATTGGTTGTCGATTTAAAAATGTAATAATTCACTATCCAAACAATAAGATAACGGTTGGTTCTCTATTGGATTAGCATTTGATGGGTGATTATCAAACGATGTAACAGATAAATTTAAGACATAATAAAATATCGAGTGATTATCAATATTTCCTCCATTTTCTCACCGACTAAATTATTTGTATACTATGATTGATCTATTTATCAATCTTTCAGGATTCTTGAGTTTTGTTCGTATAATTATTTAATAGGTTAAAACATAGAATCAAATGAGAATTTTCTTATAGACTACTGGGTCGACTAAAAAATCAAGAATTTAATATTATTGAAATTTTTATGTTTTATATCAAACTTTGTGAAGGACACTTTGGGGTTTTTACATTTTGTTGCGGTCCTTTGTGTTGTCAAGAATAATTTATGTTTTGGTTTAAAAATTAATTTTAGGTTTTCTTTACATTTTAGGAAGTCTGACAGTGCTTTATAGTTAGATGTCACATGAAATGGCTTATTATTTTCTAAGCTAAGAAGTGAAAAGAACAATAAATGAAGTTTTATATGTTGGATTTACAAAAGAAACTTATTATATCTAGGGATAAAAATATAATTACAATAATTCTTAATGGGTTAATGGCTTACCCAATAAGAAATTGAGTAATCTGTACCCAATTTTGATCCATTCTCCAACCATTAATCCGATAACTCATTACCAATAAGCTAATAAACTAATTTTGTAGTTGGGTTAATGGTTACAGTTCGATTTTGAACAGCCCTACATATTATAACAAATCAACAACAACTTTACTTTATTTCCATCAATATCAACAAATCAAACATGTATAATTAAATACAGAAATCTACCAAGGAAATATCCTTACCAATGACAATAACCAATAACCAAGCAACTTTAATTTATAACAAATAATTCATCAAGTCAAGAACAAGACTAACACTAATAGACCAAGTCAACAGTTCATGACTAACGACAATAAGTTCCAACTTGCCTCAATTGTTTTGTAAATATGCATCAACAAAAATTATACCTTCCAATTATGCCAGTAGCCTAAACCACATAAGGATCCAATATAACACCAATATATCCACCGGTTCACTCAAGGAATCAAATAAAAATAAGTCAATAAACAAACCCTGTCAACGCAAGGACCCATCAAACTCACCAATTCTTGTAGACACATGTTAATCAACAAACAAACTCGGTCCATTCCACGAGCCAAATACAAGTAAATTAACAAATAAACCCAGTCCAATCAAGGAACCAAATACAAACAAATCAACAAAAAAATTTGGTCCATTAAAGGAACTGTCAAACTCATCAATCTTTTGACGGTCCACTATCCATGTAATACCTCGTGTCTGAAAGCTTCTGTGCATCATACAATTCAGTCCATTGAGTAGTACATACTTCATACGAGCCTTATGTAGTGAGTCATACCCATGTTAGTATGGGGTGATTTGGGTTCTGTTCAAGGTATAAGTTAAACCTAGAAGTGTCAAGAAGCATACGAGTTGTATGATATAAAGTTGTGAGTCTAGCAGTGTAGGCCTCCTAACTCGTAAGCTTGGCAGAATCCAAAAGAGTATGCACTGGTCAACATACAAGTCTAAACCTGTGACTAGTAACATCTCCATACGACTTGTAGCCCCCACTTGTATGGTTGAGTCATGAAGATTGACGACAAATTTCTAAGAAGTTCAGTTAAAGGGCCTTTTGGTAATTTCCCCTCTATTAACTCCTAACCCATGACCTATGTTCCCATAGAAGCGTTATTTTCCTTTTTTATCAATCAATTAATAGCATCATCTCTCATTTCATCCCAAGAATATCAAGATTAGGATTTCTCTTACCAAGTCACCTTTCAAGTCTCAAAGTTCAAGCTCTCTTCACAAGTCAAGAAATTTCAGATATATGGGGTTTATGAACAAGGTTATTCTTTCATCCTTGTGCCAAAACAGCATGATTGTTAGATTGAATTTACTTGCTTTAAAAAGGAATTATACCCAAATAACATATTCTTGAAGTATGCTACTATCATGTGATTAAAAGCTTTAAGTGCATCAAGGTTTACATATGTCCATGTTATGACTCAAGATTCATATTGTAATTTGAATTTCATTATCTTGACAAGAATATTGTTGAAAGATTTCAAGATGATTATTTAGCATGATGTTTTGTTTTGAATTTCTATGAACTAAAGCAAGAATTCCAAGCTCTAAGTACAATTACTGATTTTTCAAGAAGTTGATGATCTTAAGCACTATTTATATGTATTATAACATGATTTAAGAAAAACTTGATCTTTTGATCCTAAGATAAGATATGAAATCCACAACTGTTCATCTTTATTATGATTTAAAGTAAAGAGAAGCATAACTGGTTATTATTCTATAAACCCTTACGTTATTTTAAGGTGAATTTCTTAAGTATGAGCATATATATATATATATTTAAGAGTAGTATTTAGCACCGAGAAGGGAATGTGGATACGCGTATCCTAAATTCCTAGAAACTACGAGTTACCATAGGTTTAAGTACCAATATGGGTTAAGTTTGGTAATCACTATAAGTTAAGGTTCTATTTTGATTGCAAGGATAGGACAGCTCTCCCCAATGTGTGTAAGACGTTGGACTCCATGATAGCTCACGTGGTTTATGTCAGTTAGAAGATCTCCCATAAGAAAGAACGAAAAAAAGTAAAGATTTTAGAAACTAAGTGTTATGGCTCACTAAGCTTATTCACATGCTTCATTATCTATGTTTTATGATCTTGCAGTCTTTAATTTTACTCAAGTCCAAGGTGAGTCATTTATACTTAGCATGCATTATTTAAAAGTTTACATATATATACAACTCTTTTTCTATGTATGCATTCATCCCCACATACTTAGTACATTCCAGAGGTACTGACCTAGCTATATGTCTATGTGTTACATTGTCTTATAATGTAGGTTCGGGTGCTCGTCCCCAACAGCACGATTGACTACGGGCATCATCACCTACATCCTGATTTTTGGTAAGTCCTCATAGTCCAAGGACCCATCTTATTAGACTTTATTTCAATGATGAAAGTACTTTAGTTATTTGATTTTTATTTATGTTTGGGTCAGCTGGGGTTTGTCCCAGTGTCTATCTAGTCAGTAGTAGAGGCTTGTCAGACTGTGTATGTTTTAAGATCAATAAGTTTGTTTAAATTTTACAAGTTAAAGACTTCCATTAAGATATGGCATTGCTTACTTTCATTTTCAATATAAGTCAGTCTACTTTTCATGTAAGGTTCAAGTTAAACAGATATCATGGATTAGCATAGGGCTATTCATAGCCTTGAGCACCATGTGAAGTCAGGGGGCACTTTCGGGGAGTTATAATCCATGACCTACAGAGGCCAATCTCTTTTTCATGCATCAAACATCTCAAACATCTGGTGTCTACCAACCTTCTATCAACCAATCCCGTTAAGATGTACATTACTGGATCATCCCACAATAATTAGTATATCCTATAAAGATGTCTATTACCACCTCATCTCACAATTATAAGTAAATCTCGCGAAGATATTCATTACCAAATCACCAAATAATAATAATTAAATCCTGTGAAGATGTCCATTATGTCACTATCCAAATCATCAATTATGGGGGCACCTAACAAACTCTACTCTAGATAGGTGAATCCTAGCCATCCAATCTTAAATTATTTTATAAAAAATTATTAAATCTTAATTATTAGTAAATAATAAATCTTCTATTTAAAGAAGAACTTTATAGAAAAAAAATATATTGTAGAATTCTATTAAATAACTTTTTAGAAACTAAATTAAAATGGTATAAAAACACTAAACATTTGAAAGGATGACCCGATACATAACATCAGCGTATGAGTAGGATGACAGGAGTTGTTAAAGAATAATCACAGTTGTATTTGTAAAAACTTCAACTGACCTACAACATGGCAATATCTCAAATATAGATATAGTAAGTATAGCATCAGTACAATCATACATACTAGTAGGTATCATCGATTGACCAGGGTTAGAAACATAAAATAATATATAGGAAACAAGAAGAAATCATGACTAGCATATAGATTTAATATCTGAATATACTTAACTTACTTTAACTTCAAACATTACTGCATTTCTTTATTTAAACAATATTAATTTGCCCTTAGGAAGTGACTAACTAACTATATTTCGTAAATAGGATAGATGGATGTGGCCCAATGGCTAAAGCTCTGCCAGCTTCGTGAAGACTGAATTTAATCTAATTCACAATTCTTACGCACTTACCATATTACAACAACACTATATACCCCCCTCTCATTAATTCTCTTTAATGATAACCCTTGCTCCTTATTATGCTACCATTCATCATCGGGATTGCAACAACCAAGATAACTAATAACATCAACCACTTTAAAATAAGGGATACTAGAATATACATCGCATATATAACTATATACATAGAAAAATAAGATTTACACAATCCAGAACATACCTTGTATTCATACTTTGTTGCAATGCATAATCACAATCATCAACATAATCGATCCAAAAAAGGAACCAACTATACTTAGGCAGATTCTTCAATTAATTTTTTTTAATATATAAATATATATATTACTACTATTTAGAAGAGTGAAGAAGCACATAGGAGTTCGTCAACATGTGTGTTTCTTGCCATTCTTCTATATGGTAAGGGCATTTCTTTCATTTTATTAGTACTGATATTTTCAAGATGTTGTATAACTTTTCTTTACATGATTGTACTTTTTCAATTTTGGACAAAAAGACCAGACCATATTCTATGTATTACTACTTGGGTCAGCCAACGACTTTTACTTACCTTTTTGGTCGTGTGGGTCCCATTTTGATTTTTCTTTGGTTTCTCTTGAATAGAATGCTAACTAAAATTTGCATTTTACATGCAATTGTTTGAAACTACATATTGTTATTTTTCATGTCAATTGATTGAAATTATATATTATTAAAGATTATTCTTATTTATCCCTAATTAATTATTATAAGTCATTTATGTATTAAAAAATTAATAATATTTAATAAAAAATAAAATATATATTTATGACATTTCTACTTCAACTTTTTTAATCGTGATTTTACTATATAACCCTTAGTTAATTATTTTAAGTTATTATCTATGTATTAGAAACTTAATAATATTTAATAAAAAAATAAAATAGACATTTATGACATGTCTGCTTTAGTTGTTTCAGTCATAATTTTATATATCACCCCGAATTAATTATTATAAGTCAGCTAAAAAATAAGAAATTAATAATATTTAATGAAAAGGGTAAAATTTATATAAAATGATAAATTAACTCTTCATGTTTTAAAGTAATTTGACGTCTTATATGAGGCTCACTTGGTTTTTTCACAAGTATTTTTTATAGTAATTTTATTATACCACTTCTAATTAGTTATTATAAGTCATTTTCCATTTCGCTGCTTAATCATGATTTTACTATGTTATCTCTAATTAATTAGTACGGTCATCTATGCATGGTACCACATAAATTGGAATTGAATAAAAAAATAGAATAATTAAAAACTTAAATTATTTTTAAAATATAATTAGAAAAAGAATCAAAAAATCAAAAATATCAGTATAACCTGATAAAGAAAGAGAAGGGGCAGGCCCCATATCAATGACACAAAAGTTTGGACAAGAAAAATAGTATATATTTTTTGAAAATTACATAAAAGTATTATAAATTACAATAGGTAACAATTTAAAATACCTAAAAAAAATTAATCTGCTATGTATTTCAAAAAAAAAAAAATCTATACATCACAATAATTAACAATTTAAAATTTTTAAAAGATATAAAATATTTGTCTGGCTCTCGAAGTTATACGACTGTCACTTCGATTAAAATAGACGAAAAGGTCTTATAGATCAGAATAATTAAAAATTTAAATTATTTTAAAAACATAATTAACTAATACTACCGCAAATGATTGGACAGGGAGAATAACATAAATTATTTAAAAATTCCATAAGAAATATTATAAGTTACAGTAGTTAAAAACTTAAAATATAATTTGTATCACATTAGCAGGCAGCTCTTCGTCGACGTGTCTGCTTCCTCTGTGATTTTACTATATTAGTCATAATTAATTATTATATTTTATTTATGTATTAAAAAATTAATAATATTTAATAAAAATAAAATAAATATTTATGGCATGTCTGTTTTAGCTGTTTCAATCTTAATTTTACTATATCACCCCTAATTAATGATTATAAGTCATCTAAGTATTAAAAAATAATAGTAATATTTAATTTAAAATAAAATATATATATATAAAATGATAAATTAACTCTTAATGTTTTAAATTAACTTGACACCTTATATAAGATCCACTTAAATTTTTTTACAAGTAATTTTTATAGTAATTTTGTTATGTCACTTCTAATTAATTATTATGAGTCATTTAACGCATGTCAGCTTCGCTACTTCAATCGTGATATTTGATTGACTCTTACGTATTAGAAAATTGATCATGTTTAGTTACGAAAATAAAATAGACATTTGTGGCATATCTGTTTCAGCTGTTTTAATGATAATTTTACTACATCACCCCTAATTAATTATTATAAGCCATCTAAGTGTTCAAAAATTAATAATATTTAATAAAAAGGATAAAATTAATATAAAATGATAAGTTTACTCTTGATGTTTAAAGTTAACTTGACATTTTATATGATGCCCAATTAAATTTTTTTCACAAGTTTTATAAAAATTTTGTTCTATCACTTCTAATTAGTTATTATGAGTCATTTAAGACATGTCTAGTCTGTTACTTCACTCGTAATATTTGGTTGACTCTTAAAATTATATTTGTGTCACTTAAATTGGAATAGAAGAAAAAATATTATAAATCATAATAATTAAAAATTTAAATTATTTTCAAGATATAATTGAAATGCCATAAAAGTTTAGACAAGGAGAGTATTATAACTTTCAATACCTAATAGCTTAAAATAGTAAATTACAACATAAAAAAGAGTATTATAAATTAAAATAGCTAACGGTTTAAAATATCTAAACATATATTAAAAATATAATTAATTATTTAAATTTTATTTGTGTCACATAAATACAGTCCAAAAAGTAACATACATTGGGCCCGTGCTAGCACGACCCTTGAATATCTAGTATATATATGTATATGTATACATATAATGATGTTGATACTAGAAAGAGATAATACATATATCTTGAATACTTACATATATCATATATATTTTAATGTAAATTGATGCGCACACACACATATATATATGTAAGTATGCAAGATATATGTTATCTTGCTGATAAATTTCCTGATGTTATCACTGATAAAATCCAATTTCAAAGATTCTTAGGGAGTTTGAATTATATATCCCCATTTTATGAGAATTTGTCAATAGATTTAGCTCCCTTATATGATAGATTAAAAAAGGGCTTTCAAGGTCCCTGGACTGATAGCCATACAAACCATGTAAAACGCATTAAGCAACATGTAAAATCTTTGTCTTGCTTAACTTTAGCTAACCCTGCTTGGCTAAAAATTATTGAAACTGATGTCTCTAATGTTGGTTATGGGGGAATACTTAAACAAGTGAATCCCCATAAGAATATTGAAGAGTTGATACGATTTCATTCCAGGAAATGGACTGATAGTTAAAAGAAGTATGCCACGGTTGCACATGAAATGTTAACCATTGTTAAATGTGTTCTTAAGTTTTAGGACGATTTATATAATCAAAATTTTTTTATTAAAATTGATGCTTAATCGGTGAAGTATACGTTTGACAAAGATGTTAAACATGATGCTTCAAAATTAACATTTACAAGATGGCAAGCTCAATTAGCCCCTTTTAATTTTGAAATTTAAAATAAAAAGGGAATTGATAATTCTCTGCCTGATTTCTTATCCAGAGAAAACTTAAGTGAAAAATGTATCTTTGCCGAGTAATTGGCTTATAGCAAGGAGTCTATTAACCTCAGCTAAAGAATAAGGCATGTAATAATCATTATTAATACTCTGAGAAGTGTGAGTGTTATGTAATAGATCTGAAGTCTTTGGCATAGATATGAACTTTTTCAACATGGATATGGGTGAAGTTAGTACTAAAAGTACTAAACTTGAAGAGGTAGATATACTTATAAATCTTCAAACTCTGATTGCAATTTATAAAAAGTTTCATCACAGACATAATTATCACCATTGCAGGCAGCACAAATATTAGTATGATCACTATCAGATGAATCAGGTAATTCAACTTTATTTTCAGCTTCAGAATCACAACTATAATCAGATGCAGAACCAGAAGTGTATAACAAACCATATACTTGATCATGAATATCATCAACAATACCTAAAGACTTAAGCTTTTTGAGCTTGCAATTAGGAGCAATATGCCCAAAGTTACCCCATCTGTAACACTTAATTTTGGCGAGATCGCGCTTAGACCTATTTTTCATAAATCTAGTGGACTTACGCTGGGCATTGCAAATATCATGTTCTTCTTTAGATCTATGACTAGATCTCTTCTTCTTATAGGGTTTATCAGACTTAGAATATGTTCGACCCTTTTCTTGAGAAGTAGAAGCCGGTTTAACCATACCAAATTGCTCACAAAAATCTCCTAATTGGGATCTTTCTTTAAGCTTATCAAGTTTAATTTGTCTAGCTAATTTTAACTCATTGCACAAAGATAAACCTTGCTGAGTACAGGCTGCTATCAGCTGACCCTAGGTAAAATTTTCATAGGATATTTCACCATAGGAACCCGATCCCCTAAGCTCTATTCTAACCCTTTCAGTAAATAGAGGAGGAAGACCATCTACAAATTTTGCCTTCCAATGTGTATCCTTACTTTTGGGTAAATCCATAACCCTACTTAGAAAGGTATCTTTATACCATATAAATTCTCCTAAGGTTCAACATCTAAGACCATTTAAGAGTGTTTGAGTATTCTCATATTGATTGGTAAATCTACCACCAAAATGCTCAATAATAGTAACCATAAGAGTATAAACAGTATCTTCTCTGTACGCAGGTGATGCTCTTCCTTGGTTAACAACACCTTCGGTGGAATTCCTAGCTTCGAATATAGCATTTTTTATCATTAACTAAGAAATTGTACCACCAGCCACAAAGTTGGCTATTAAAACTAGCAACAATCATTGTACAAATAGTTGCATCTATACGTCTTTGATGATTCTCGACAAATGTAGTAGCTTTCGCTATAGTAGAATACATTGACATTCGATGAACAAGGATAGATAATTGTCTTTTAGATAAGCTATCCAAGTTCCATTCATAAATTGCATCTTCACTATACGACGTATTAGTCTGATTTCAATCTCTTTCGTCTATTAGAACATCTTAAGGAGTTGGATGCGGATAATAGTTAGAAGTCATACGGGGTATATCAGCATATTTTTTACCTAGTTGCTTTCTAACCATACCTATGAGCTTATTAAGTTCAGAGTAGATTTGATTTCCCGTATCTGGAGTAGATTCTATGCTATCAGCAAAGGCATTAGACAAATCAATGGGTTTAATATTTAAACCGATAAACTTTTTATCAGGTAATTTTTCCAATTCTTCTATGGGAGACAATTTTTCAAATCCCTCAACATTTAGAGGTCTCTAAATACAAGGCCTAGTTGTCAAGTCTTTCTTTTTACTTTCCGAAGTGAAAGCAATATCAGATGACTTTGGATTAACACTAAGCTTTTTTACCATCTCAATCAATTCATCAAGAGAAGAAATATGTTCAACTTGCACATAAAGACTCAAATAATTGTTCTAAGCAATCAGATTATTTATTTCTGCAACAGTTACTTTACCAATATCATTATCAATGAATTTTTGGAATGCAGAAAAAGTAATACCAGTATTATTAGGCAATACAAAAGGTGATTGGTGAGGGTAAATAGTTTGAAGAATATTACCACTCACATCTTGATAAATCTTTCCAACACCTTAACATATAATGGCAAATATGCGGTTATAAACCACGACACGAAGCACACAATCTGATTATACAATGCACACATCTCATAAAATTTTTGAGAAATAGTATTTAATCCATCTGGACCATAAGTCTCAAAGAACCAAATTCTAAATCGATTCCATTTTTTATTAAAAAAATCTTTTTTAATATAACTCCTTGCCTGGAAACCCGGACTAAAATTAATTTGGTGTGGAATCAAACCTTCTTGAATACAACTAACATCAGTACCACTATTAATCATGGCAACATTAGTCACAAAGAAACCATTATCGATTAATATAATGGAATTTATATACCATTTATGAGTTGTAAGAATTTGCATCATGCCCAAAGAATAATCACTTTTTACATCAAATTTTTTGACAATATCATCGTCTTTTTCTATATCGGACATTTTTTCCTTCTCTTTGGAACCGGAAGAAACATCATTATGAGAAATATCTTTCTCAATTTTTATAATTCTGTGATCACAAATCATCTGGTTTGGCTTCAGAGATATAATCTCTTTTTTTGGGTTTTCAACCTCAATTTTTATATCATTGAAAAATGTATCTTTGCCGGGTAATTGACTTATAGCAAGGCATCTATTAACCTCAGCTAAAGAATAAGGCATGTATAGTTATTATTAGTGCTCTGAGAAGTGTGAGTGTTGTCAGCAATTTTACAAGTACTAGGGGCGCTATCAGCAGATTTTTTAGTAGCAATAGTATTAATTTTTTCACAAAGTTTTTCATCGGAAAGTTCTTTTAATAACTCAAGAATGCTATCAGCAGTGAGGGTTTGAACATTTAAATATAAATCTTCAAACTGTGATTGCAATTTATAAAAAGTTTCATCACAGACATAATTATCACCATTACGGTCAGCACAAATATTGGCATGATCACTATCAATTTAAGTGATGTTATGTAAGTATGCAAGATATATGTATCATATCTTTCTAATATTAACAACATCATCATCTATTATGTCATTATGTTCTCAATATCGTCATCAATATAAGTTCAACATCATTATCAATAGAAAAATACATCAAATCTCCCCCGAATTTGTCGCCAAAACATACTTTAGACCCTAAACTAATCAGACAATTATATACCCCCTTAATATCTTTAAAGTATATTAAATACACCCCCTATAACTGACGTGGCAAAAAAAAGAGATGCATAAATTTTTCTTTTCTTTTTAAAGGGCCCATTTTTATTTTTTTATTTTTATTATTATTATTATTATTATTATTATTATTATTATTATTATTATTATTATATAAAATTAAAGAAAAAACAAGAACCCAACTTTCATCATCTTCATCGTAACAATCCCCTTCACCACCCCCACCCTACACTCAACACTTAATTTCTTCATCTTCTTTGAATCCCTATCCGTTTCTTCGTCTTCTTTGTAATCCCTTCCTACTAAATCTCAATTGATCCAAAAATTCTTCTTTCAACAACCAAAAAATATTCAAAATTGATGAAAATTTTTAGTTCTTGGACAAGAATTTCATGTCATGTGAATACCATTAATGTCATTTCTGAATTTGGGACTGTTTGTGCCATTTCTATTGACACTTTTGAGTAAAAGATTGAGAATTTGGGAGTATTGGAATTTTGGATTTTGGTTAGTATGAAGGAATTTGAATTTAGAATTTTATGTATTAGTGTATTTTCGTTATCAAATCATGATTTTTGTGTATTGGAATTTTGGATTGAGAATGTCTCTGTTTGAGAATGGTTCTCTTTAAAAAAATGAGGAGTTGTTTGAGTAAGAAGAGCACATCTTGTTCTTCTTCTTCTACTACTGCTGCAGTTTCAAATACAAATCAAGAAATTCCCAAAATTAGTACCCAAGTGAAGATCTAGAAAGAGATAGAAGGAGAAAGTGTGAAAAAAGAAATCTTTGTTATTAAACACAGAAAAAAACATGAAGTGGATAGGAAGACTAAAGAAGAAAAGGGTGTTGTTAAAAAGGCAAATGAAGCAGTTGAGTATTCTAATAACAATGTTTCGAATTTTGTCTTCTCTAATTTACCATTCACTTTAAATTGATCCACAACTCATGAACAAGTTATTTATCAATTTCTTATTAAATTCGAATCAAGTCATTGGTATTAATGGTGAAATAGTGGTGTTAATGGTGAAAAAAAATTAAAGGAGAAGGAGGAACGGGGGTGGGGGTGGG